>NW_015618337.1:0-1168 GCF_001515605.1 Sinocyclocheilus anshuiensis
CATATAGAATTTAATGTTTTCTAAAGGATCATGTGACACTGAAGACAGAAATAATGGATGCTAAGATTCAGCTTTGCATCACATGAATAAATTACACTTTATAATGTATATAATGTATACATTATAATGTATGTATAATGTAGAACTGGGCATCAAATTTAGGCTCTCTAGAACAGAAAACACTTTTGTGCAAATGTAACCAAGGTTACCGGGAAGTAGCCTAACAGAAACAAAAATAATGTTATTAATCTAATAACATAATAATGTGAAAAGTATTAAACTATTTTAAAAGAAGTAAAATTCTAAAAGAAAATATTAATTTTATACAAACGTATATTCTTATTTGGTTATTAATGTGGCCAATATAGTGAGCCATCTTCAACTTAAGAACCGCCAAGAGAGTACGGAACGCGGCAAAGCGAATAAATTGATTTCCGGGGTTTGCACGAGGTTCGCACGCAGAGTTAGCAGCTCGCTCTCTCGTGCATGGATTCCTGATGAGCGCGGTGTTCCTTGACGCTCTGTGGAAAAAAGAGAAAGAAACCACCTCCTGAATTCTGTCAATGAATTTATGTGAGTGAAATGACAAACTTTATTTTGCATTAATTATGAATGCAATTGATATTGCCAATTGGGAGAAATGCACGTTCAACTTATAAATATCAAAGTGTATGGTGACACATATATGCTCTATTAGCATTAAAGCATTGCTAATGTGCTTACTTGGTGTATTTTTGATTAAAAAGGAGAAAGAAAAGGATTTAAAGGAGACGAGATACATCTATGCCTTTCTGGAACTCTCTGTGAGTTTAGCGATCTCCTTGGTAAGTTAATTTGCTAATAGTTACAAATCAACTCGTTACTATAGTTTAAGAGGTAAAACAAGAGAAATTAAATCTGTGAGTGATTTATGTATGAAAAATGTGTAAAGCTGTATCTGGGAAATAACTGCTAACTGTGTGACCAACTATGTGATGAAAAATGGTCAGTCATATGTAAATATGACTTGTATGTTATGTGGGGAAAAAAGCAGTCACAGACACTGAAGAATGCATATACAAATATTCAAGTTTTGTGTAAAATGTCAGATGTGCAGTGATCAGTTTATTTTCATGAATTAAAACTTATGTTGTTACAATCAGGGTTTGAAATTAACACCCGCCAAATG
>NW_015618338.1:0-1168 GCF_001515605.1 Sinocyclocheilus anshuiensis
TAAAGAGACACAAAACAATAGTGACCAGCCATTCTGTGACTAAGAAGATGAAAAGAACGCCTCCCTGACTACCCCGGTCTTCATCATTTTGAGGATCTGTTTATTGATGAGGTTCAGTTGAGTGAAACTGGGAAGGAGATACAGTCAGATCGACCCCGATCAATAAAGAGCAGGTCAGCGACTCAAAGTGACTCTTAGTCATAATGCCGAACAAGCCACAGAGGAACGGGGGAGGGGCGGAAGAGAAAAAGACAGAACGAAACACAACATCAGGGAAAAGAAGGACCACACAGTAGAAGAAGAGGATGGATCACAGAACAAGTGGCATTTTTTCATGCCGTAAAACAGACTTGCTTTGTTTCAACGATAGGAAACGGCACAAAAAAGGACTCCTGTCCTTCTGAGATGTCCAAAAACGCTCAGCTGGGGACAGAAGCAAAGGAAAAGCTTCATCACAGCGAGACCCTCAGGCACAACACTCCAGTTATCTTTCCAGTGCAGCATTTTACGGAAAGGTTTTGGCCCTCGTGCAACACACACGCAGGTGCCACTGCGGGCCGAGAGAGCCGTACGTTTCTAATCTCTCAGCCAATCCTTGCTCTGATCGGCCCCGTTGATGTTCGGCCTCTGATGCTCGGTGCATTTTGATGTCGAATCTCTTTTCGTTCCACAATAAAGTTCTGCGGCGGAGTGAAATTGCAAGAAAAACGCCCAAATGAAACAAAACGCGACACAAATTGCTCTGTTTGTGCTGCTTTATATAGGTCTGCTTAGTATTCAAGGGCAGGGCTGTTAGTGCGCATTGTGTTTGAAGCCCTCTGCACTCTGGTTTTAGATGCTGTGTGATAATGTAAGCCAATTCCCATTCTGGCCTCCCCATCTCATTCGCCTTATTGTTCTGCTATCCTCTCCCCCATCATAGAGGCAAAGTGCCTCCCGCTAACGCAGAGCTCCGTATTTAAATTACACTAGCAGTTTAAGAGCACACTGGGGAAATTGACAAGAAGCAGAATGAGAGGGTGTGCGGATGAGAGAGATACTATATTAAAGCGCGAGAGAGTAAAAGAAAAAAAATGAAGGGCGGGAGAGAGAGAGATCCATGATAGTTTGACAGTTTTCTTGCCTTCTGTTCAATCAGAGGCAGCGATGTGGAACTGTAGGGGGAACA
>NW_015618339.1:0-1168 GCF_001515605.1 Sinocyclocheilus anshuiensis
TTTCCTTCCTTTCCTTCTTTTTCCTTTCCTTTCCTTTCCTTTCCTCCCTCAACTCAATTTATCATCTTGAGGTGGTTTAAGTCGTTCTTTACTATCAGTCGAGCAGCTTCATCAGTGCACATGCTAATGTTTTCAGTCAGTACACATATTCTCTGGGTAATAAGGGCTCATTTCAAAGCTTTTAGAGAAAGTGAGGGATAGTAGATGTTAATATTAAGCTGGTATTCGGTCTAATGAACTCACTGGTCTGTATGAGGTCATGAAGCATGAGATGTTGCACTACATTTGGAATCAGTGAACATGAACATTCATATAGCACTGTTTGAGTTTAGTTGTCAATAAAACAAAAAATAATGTCATACATTTAATGGCATGCACCTTTTTGTTTAATTTTTAAAAATAAATTTTATGTAAAGCACAATTACCATTGTGTTTGAAATGTGCTATACAAATTTAATTTAAAATGTATTTAAAATTCAATTTAAAACACTGGTTTATATTAATAATATTTATAATATTATTTCAGTCTTTCTATTTGAAAGTGTCATGTTAAATTCAATGTGTTATTTGCCCTTTCTTTATAATTATTTCTGTATGAAAATACCAAATATGTTTCAGTATCATTTATGTATTCTTCTTTTATTCTTATGTTTTTAATACATTTACATTTTTTAGGTATTTGTATTTTTATTGTTAATTTTTCCTATACAGCTGTTTTGATTATTTCATGATTATTTTTAAAGTACTTTTTATGTAAAGCACTTTTATTTTAAAGCATGTCCATTGTGTACTATGAAATGTGCTATACAAATTTATTTTCATTTAAAATGTCATTTAAAATGTAATTCTTCTATATACTTCTATATACAAAGTTATGTTTAATTCAATGTGTTACATGCCATTTCTCTGAAAATGTTCACTCCAAAATCCAAAATTTCACAAATATATATTTCATTTTGATTGTACTGTATCATGTTATCATATTCTTCCCTTCTATGATTTGTTCAATTTTCAATCAGTTTATTTTTTATTGTAAATTTTTTTCTTATACATCTTTTTTGATTATTTAAATGCTTTTTATTTAAATCACTTTGAGTTGCCTTTGTGTAAGAAATGTGCTATATAAATTTTATTTTATTTTATTTTATTTTATTTTATTTTATTTTAT
>NW_015618340.1:0-1168 GCF_001515605.1 Sinocyclocheilus anshuiensis
AAAAGCAGAATAAATCTCTCGCCGTTTATTTCAGTATTGATTCACACCTTTGTGACGTTTCTATCAGTCAGCGTGCAACATTCTATATCAAATCAAATTTCTGATAGGTTCATTCAGCTTGGAGAACAGCCCTTTGAAACAACTTGTTTCTCCTCAAAAGAACAAATGATGAATTAGGCCTGCTCCAACCTGTTCACAAAAGTTCACATGAGTTATTTGGGTTCTTTACGAACTTTATGCTGCTACATCGATAACCATTTTCTTTCGCAGCTCAAAAATGAAAAGAAGTCACATGTTAATGAAAATGAATAATCATGTAGCTGTAAACACCTAATCACTAGGCTCTCCATGCAAATTGCTTTGACCTGTTCATTTCATTTCAATAGCACAATTATCAACTTAATGCTTGAAATTCAATGCCACACTTTGAGAATGACTTGAAAAATTATCGGGAAAGGTTTTACCTTTACTACTGAAGATTTAATTGCAAAATTAAAAATAATGGGACCAATTTTGCCATTATTCTCCATGATAAAAGTGTCCTTTTTCACCTAAATTCACCCAACAAAGAGGAGGAATGTTAACTTACTGGTTAAAGAATTGGCCTGCCAAGGTTCTAACCTACTATCACGGTGTAATAACAAAAATAGGTGTACGGTTGTAATAAACTGGTTCAAGGTGCACAACCCAAAACCTTATCTCATAAGCTATTTTCCCCAGACAAAGAAATAAAAATCAACCTTTAGAAATAAACTTGGTTTTGGTTTAGAAAAGGTGAGATTTGCTTCCATAATGTGACATATTTCAAAGGGAATTTAATTAAATAAAGGAGAGAAAAATAAATAAATAAATAAATAACTGAAAAGTTCTTACACCCCAGTTAACTGGTCAAGTCAAAAATATTATTTAACTAAATCTTACTATTAGATTATGCGAGCAAAAATGTAATTTCAGATAAAGAAGAAATAGCTAATATATATAGAGAGAGAAAGTTACTATATATTACAAAGACAAAACTATTTTGAAATTTAGAATAATGCGACTAGGAAGTAAACATGGCCCATTTTGATTTCATGTTGACATGTTCAATGTGAATTTTTACTCATGGTGTAAATAGGTCTTGGTTTATAATTTATCTTTGATGTTTCTTCCATTTACGATTAGGGTT
>NW_015618341.1:0-1168 GCF_001515605.1 Sinocyclocheilus anshuiensis
AGGCAGAGTTAATGCTGCTCGGCTCTCAGGAAGTACACACACACACACACACTCCCGTCGTGCTGCGCTTAGAAAAGTGCAAGGTTTTGAAAAATGAGGGAAGACTCGGAGCGATAGTGATTATTCATTAGGCAAAGTAAACGACAAACATGTCTTCTCCTTCGCAGACACATTAGCAGAGCGAAATCTGTCTCATCATTTTCTGTGTGTGCGACTGTGCGTGCTTGTGTTTTCACTCTCACTCACGTTTTCTCGTTTTTGCTCATCGTCAGCTCCTCACAATCTCGATGAGTCAATCCGTCCGTCTGTGGAGCCACGCGCAAACACACACCTGCTGTAGGCCTATAGGGGGGAAACCCCTGTTGTAAAGGCTTGTGGTTAAACAACTAACCGTTACACTCACGATTTTCATATAGGGCTCTTTCAACCTCAGAGAAACTGAGCAGATCAACAGCAGCGGTAAACAATGTTTAGAAATCTTGAAGTAGCATAAACGAATAACATTCAGGAAAGTAAAAAGTTAGTTAGGCTACTTTTGTGTAACATTTTCTCACAGTCTTTCTCTTCCAGAATTTTAGCGCCAAATCATCCCACTTTGTCTGTTGTATTTCTCTTCACGTTCTCATCTTTTGTGGGAAGTAACGCATTTTTATCTCCTACAGAATGATAGGGTCATTTATTTTCTACATTTTACACCCTTTCTCATGTCAAATATCTACATGAAATTCGTGAAAAGTGCAAGATAATCTGGGTTGATTAATCCAGGAATTTTATTCTAGGCTGACTTCATCAAAATCTATGGTTTTAAATGCAATTAACTTATCCCACTGATCCCATCTTACATACAAACACAGTTTGATAGCTGTTAAACACGTTTCCAAATATTCAAATCCAAAAGTGCTAATATCATTAGATTATTTACTCATGGCAACCAAGATGTTTGACCAGGCTGTAAACAGAAAGATAAATTAAACCAATCACAATCACTACAAAATTATTTTAAGATCCTCCCGCACAGCTGATTGGTTAATATAAAATTATCTGAAAAGAGGAGGGAAAAAACACTTATGACCACACCCTACATAAAGTCAAATAGAGCTTTTTCCGTCATTGATACTCACTATTACAGGAACACTCCACTATTTTTGAAAATAGGCTCATTTTCCAA
>NW_015618342.1:0-1167 GCF_001515605.1 Sinocyclocheilus anshuiensis
TATATATATATATATATATATATATTCACCCATATTACGTACATGGTATCGGAGCTTAATTGTCTGTCAAACTTTATTTTTTAATTTGTAGGGAAAATAGGTTAACTTTAGTTTCTCAGTGAAAAAAAAACTCACATATGGTTTCCATCGAAATCGCCAGAGAAGCTGGTGTGGTGTTTACTATCAACCAAACAAACTAAATTTAGAGTTTGTTTGCTTGTTTGTTTTAACCTTAAAGTTTTAGCATTTTGAAGGAAAAACAAAAACAACAAAGTTTTTAACAATGTAAATAAAAGCATTTTCTCCAGAGGCTTTGCACCCTATTGTGTGTTTATTTTTTTATCAGGACTAATTATCTTCAAATGATAAAACTGGCGAGGTTATTCGAGTCCTTATATTTTGTCAGTGATGGCTGCTGTCTACAGATAGTTCTGCGATTACTGAATAATGTTTGTTGACTACATAAACAAACAAAAAAAACAATCTTTGCTTTATTTGTTTTGCTGAACATGCAATTGCATTACATGCATTTTTATGCGATGCTCTTCCTGATATGCAAGGTTACAGATTATGCATGTTATCTGCATGTGTTTCCACTTCAGCTAATATTATGTAACGTTCATGTTTAAGGGTATTGAACTTTTACCGCCTCTTTGACAGAGCTGAGCTGAAATACTCTTGATCTGGTCTCTGAACATTGTGCTGAAGCTCTTAAGTTAATGTTTAAGTGTTGGCCGTGACGGACGACTTGCTGAGTCACTCCAACTTCAGCATTACTAACGTCTGAAGTCTTCTTCCCCTTCGTACCCTCCTCTGTGTCGCTTTCATGTCTCACGCTCTTTATCTCGCTGTCCATGCGCAGCGGTTCATCTCAGGTTAGTAGCATCATGACCCTGATAATGGATTCTCTGGCGAACAGCTCTAAACCTGATTAGCTGATGTGTTTTTCTCTGTGTTTGGAGCCAAACATCGCTTTCAGGAGCAGGTGTGCAGTGCCAGATCCGAACCTGATTCGATTATTGGAGAGCTGCCCATGTGGTGTAGATGTGAAACATGAGCGGTGAGATCCTGACTGATCATGTCTGATGTGTTTCAGAGGACGGAACCAACTACCAGGACTTACTGCATGAGATGACGGGGCAGAAAACCGTCCCCAATGTCTTCATC
>NW_015618343.1:0-1168 GCF_001515605.1 Sinocyclocheilus anshuiensis
AATAATTTGTGTACACTACGATTCTTTTTTTCAGCAAGGATACATTAAATTTATTCAAAAACTGACATATATCTTGTTGCAAAAGATTTCTATTTCACATAAATGCTGTTCTTATGAGCATTCTATTCACCATAGAATCCTTTAAAAATGTTTCATGGTTTCCACAAAAAAGCCGGTTTCAACATTGATTATAATATGCCATGTAACACTAAAGACTGGATTTATGGCTGCTGAAAATTCTGTTTTGACATCACAGGAATAAATTAGATTAAAAATATATATTAAAATAGAAAACAGTTATTTTAATTTGTAGTACTTTTTCACAATATTACTGTTTTACTGCATTTATGTATGCTGCATTATTGATCAAATAAATGCAGGCTTGGTAAGTATAAAAGACTTCAAAAACCTTTCTGGCCCCATTTTGAATGGTAATGTAGCTTGAAGACTGTCGATTTCAGTTGACAACAAGTTATTTACAGTACCTGAAGTGGTTGATTTTGAAGATGGCCTCGCTGTAGGCCAGAGCCAGAAACCTAGGGCTTGCCTGAGCTGCTCCCCCACTTTGGGCCACCTTACTTAGGTGTCGGGTCAGATGAACCAGGAGCTGGTGGTTAGCCTGAGGGACACTGGGAGAGTCAAGGATTCTTTTCAGCTGCTGTCCACACTCCTCCATGCCTTGGGTTTCTAAAAGAGACAGAGAGAGACTGTTGGCAGCACAAAAACACAAACAGCTTCAAGCCCTTATTGACTATCCTGATCTATGAAGGGAAATGGGAGCAGACAGAGAATAATATACATACAAAAGCAAATTGGATGCTGGAATTCATCTATTATTAGATATGAAAATATATGTGATTTGATTTGAATGTTAAAGTTAATCTAAATAGAATACACTCATACTTTTGAATGGCTGTCAATGGATAAGATGCATTTAGCAGCCAGATGATGCAGTAGCATCTACCAGCAGGGACTAAAAGCGAAACATCCACCCTGTGGTTCTAATAATATAGATGTAACTCATCTGAACTCAGACAGCAGCATTGAACATTGGGGCACATTACAAAACCCATGACCTGGGACTGGAAAGTCAGCTCAGCAGGAGTTAAAGTGCTAGCCTAAAATTGCCCTCGAGTCCATTGTCTATGAGCACCCACAAGGACAATGC
>NW_015618344.1:0-1169 GCF_001515605.1 Sinocyclocheilus anshuiensis
AAAAAAAAAAAACAGCTGCTGACGGCTAAGGTGTGCAGAAAGTAATTCTCTATAGAAAAGGTTCTTTCCTGATCATGCTAAACTATTTAAACCAAATATTAATCAGCCGGCCAGCTTTGACTTCAAAATAATATATGGCCCTCTTTGAATGAAATGTAGAGTGCAGCTCAACTGCACGCGGGTTTTACCGAGTGTGAACCACCAAATTTATTGATGGAGTTTGCGTGAAACTAAGACTAAAAGTTTCAGAGAGTGGCACAGAGAATTCCATGGAAAGTCCCTTCTCAACTCCAATATGCAGTGAAAACATACGCGCATGAGAGGGAAAGTAAACAATGCGGAAAACGTGAACCCTTCCTCAAGGGATGTGAGGTAATATTTTTGTCTGCCTGCCCTTTTGAAAGGACTCTTGTCTGTGGTGCCTTGGCTTTACTCTCAAGATGCAATGCTAAAGGGTCACAGACACATGGGATCTTTTATTTAAGGATCAAGCTAGATTTGCATTTCCTGAAGGAGAATACAGTAGATTTACTATGTTTTATGATAGTTGTAACCTTTTTAAAGAAATTTAAGTTTGTTCTCCACTGACTTGGAAATGTTTGGCATTCTGAATAATTAATGTTCTCCGCTTTCTTGCCTGTGTAGCGCCCCCATTAGTACACTTATGGGGGAAGGCTAACCTGAGTTATTTTACGATCTAATATACACTCAAATGTCCGTTATTCTAATAAGGGCAAAAGATTAATTGGGTTGCTGGTGTTCTCAAATAAACTTGCAGTAGTAAAGGGAAATAAAATAACAGAATAAGCAACAACAATTAAAGCAAATAGATAAACACTTTACTGAATATAAAATAGAATAGTAAACACAAAGATATGAATTGGAATATAATCAAAAGGCAATTGACAATTAAACATTTTTGATCCTAAATAAACTAACAGCCGGCAGAAATTAAATACAGTTCTCGTTGCAGGCCTGGATCGACGCTTGGGTTCGTAGTAGCCTAAACTTGTGGCTACTTCACTCCTAGGAGCAAAATAAAATAAACAAAAGGAATGAGCTCACCACGCACAAATTATGCAATAGCACCATCAACGTAGATCGTGCAGCACTCTATCCAGACATATGGCCCAGACTGTACTTCCAGCCTGTTTAGTCAACAAACGTGT
>NW_015618345.1:0-1169 GCF_001515605.1 Sinocyclocheilus anshuiensis
TTTTTTTAGATTTTCTGTTTTCATTTTAATTTAAAGTTTTAGTAAATTTGCTGTGTTTTTGTCATTTTTATTATTATTTTTTAATATCTATATAGATTTCTTAAGTTTTCGTTATTTAACTTTATTATAACTTAAACTAAATGAAAATGAGAAATGTTGCTTTTGCAACTAGTTGAAATAAGAAAAATAAAATAGGTAATGAAACGTTTTTATGGTTTTAGTTTTAGTTAATGATAATAACCCTGTACCTTGCTGTAAAAATGACCGTGCATTTTGGCTATGAGCAGCTCAGACATTCTGCTTAACATCTCATTTTGTTTTTCACAGATGAAATAACGTTGTATGAGTTTGGAAGTAAATCAGGCCATTAACACACTGAACAACCTTCTCCATTTGAGCTCACACACAACACTGCATTTAAAGCAGTGACCTTCAACTGAGTCAACAATACACTTAATCCAGAAGAAGCTGGTAATCCTTAAACCAACAAGAAGGTTGTTAAACGCAGAAAGCTACTTTCTGTCACCATTTTCCTTCCTATGATTCAGTACTGTGTATGTGATGGCAGAGCAGGAGATCTACAATATCTGGAGAACACACTATTTTTTTATAAACAATAAAAATATACTAGATCTGCGTATGGGTAACCGACTAGCTAAACCAGTTAAACACCAGCTTTTCCAGGCTGGGGGGACAGCTAAACCATCTTAAATCAGATAAGACCAGCAAACTAACTGCTGGCTTAATGTATTTCTAAAGGACGGTTTTAGAGTGATACAAATATAGAGCTATGATTTCCCACGCAAACGGAATCCAGTCATAATAATGGAATTTTCAGTATAATGCAATTCAGTTAATTAGGCATGCTTTTTGAGTATTTGAAAAAATAAATAAAACAGATTTCTTTAGGTCTTAAAGTAATTTTTGTTAAACTTTTAAAAACAATTGTGTATTGGTTTTATGGTTTAAATTAATTAGAGATGCTTTTCGATTACAAAAATGTTACTTAACCATTAAAATGGGATACATAAAAATGAGTTCCATAAAAAAAGAAAAACTGATTTCATAAGGTCTTAAAAATGTCACTTTTGTTAAACTTTTAATAAATTGTTGTCATATTGTATAGGCTTATTATTTCAATTAAATAGATATGCTTTTTGATTTAAAAA
>NW_015618346.1:0-1169 GCF_001515605.1 Sinocyclocheilus anshuiensis
CAACCTTTGGGTTACAAGTCCAACTCTCTAACCATTAGGCCACAAATCAACATGCCAATCACAAACAACGTTGACCTGGCAGACAGGAGAGAACACACAAACTGTTACAAATATACCAGAATAGACACTGGTTTGCACAAATACTGGAAGCAATAATAAAACACAATAAAATAATGGCAGTAAAGCAGACACAAATGTGTTATGAATGTATGAGTCACAGAGCAAACGATTTAATGATTTGTTGTTTCAATTCAAGATCTTGGAAATTATGAGTTGTTGCCCTTTATAACATACCTAAGAATAAACTATGGGAGGTAAATCAATAGGTCTTTGGCGGGACTAAAACATGTGGTGTCACAACAAGAGACATCTCTAGGGTGAAGACAGGAAGGGCTTGCAGGGTGAGGTTTCCATGTCAACAGCAAAAGGGTCAAGAGGCTTTGTATGTGTGTATGAGTGTGTATGTACAGGCAGGTTCAAAAGAATGTGACAATGTCATTCAATCATGAAAAGAAGAGACTAAAACAGTAATATAAGAGCAAGCAAGAGAAATATGGATGAGAAAATTAGCATGAAAATTATTTAGAAAAATTTGACTGCGGTGCCCACTTATTCTATCTGAATTAAAAATCAGAAAGGTGAACAGCACCAAAGACCTGAGGATCGTTAGCTTTTCCCCAAGCGTAACTTAAGCCTCCATTTAATTCTGAGTAAGTGATTTCTACAGTTTATCTGCCCTAAAGATCTGCAGGCATGTCCTTCAGTTATTCTATGTTGGAGCACTTGGCAAGTGTTTGGTGATTCGCTGTAATGTGTTTGGTCCTGGGATTTGGATAAATGGGTGTCAGATTTTTCGGTGAGGTTTTGCATCTTGCTCCACCATTATCATCTAAGGACATAAGGACATTGTTAAGAGAACCCACATTAATTTATGGCTCCTCCCTTATGAAAACCATGGTTTTACTACAAATAAAACAAAACAAACAAACAAACAAAAAACATGGTTACTGTAGTTAAACTATGGTAACCACAAATCAACCATGGTTTGCTACACCAACCATAGTTTAATGGTATTTGTAGTAAAACTGTGCTTATACAAATGGTAAGCAATATGCCAAAAAAAAACAAAAAAACATGGTTACTACACTTTTACTATAATAAAACCATGG
>NW_015618347.1:0-1169 GCF_001515605.1 Sinocyclocheilus anshuiensis
GGATGAGTCTCAGGAATGTGACGCCTCGGGGAATGATGGGATCAGAGAGATTCCTGATGGTGCTTTCAGGAATCTCAGGGGGAATTATGGGATATGTTATTATGATAAAAACGCTTTGTAGGCGAGTCAGAAGAGGGGTTTTCTTCTCTATGAGATGTTCATTTAATAAAACATTAATAGTAATTTTGAATGTTAATTACTTTGTATTTAATCAAATTCAATATAATTACATATAATAACAATTTACTTTATATTTAATATTTAATAAACATTTTCTAATATTTAAAAAAAAAAAAAATTGATTCAAACAATTGATCAGTTGCTTTAAAATATTTGATGGCAAATGTCATTAATGAGTTTTATAAGTAAGATTTATAAGTAAAAACTTATTTGCATACAGTGGATCTTGTGTAATCTGTTCATTAATATATTTTTACAGTAAGTGTGACATTAAATTCAGTTTTACCTAACTTTTGACCATTTTTTGTAACTATTTTACTTAAACTTGTCTGTTGCCCTGAAAAAATGGTGGTTGAAAATCTTTATTCAGAAATTGCTGGTAAATTTCACAAAGAAATGACAAGTAAATGTAAAATATATATGAGTAAAGTAACAAAGACTGAAATAGTATTTATTGTAAAACATACTCCAATAATCTTTTATCTATACAACTTCAAAAAAAAAAATTTTTTTTTTTTTACATGTGAAGTGAATACATTTTTTAAGTAACCATTAAAGTTTTTTATGAAAACGGTTGCATTCAACAGATTTACAGATTAAATTCTGCTTATATTTGTATATATTTATTATATATTCTTATTATTTGTTTGTATAGCATATGTTTACCTGCTTTTTGTTAGTTTTAGGTTTTTAAAAAAATATGATTCTTATCCAATTATTTTAAAAATATGCAGAATAATTGATTATCAAAACCAGTTTAGGAATATGATCAGGTTTACATATCAAACGAAAAATTATTTATGTTACTTTTAGGAGCTTTTGTCTGATTTTTATCTAATTAATCAAAATAAAAACAGATGAATCAAACTAACATGATCACACAAGTCTTTTCCAAAAGAAAAATAGGTTTCAGCCCTATATTTTTTTCCATATGCTGTTATTTGACTGTAAGTTCATCATTCTGACGCAAAACAGTGAAATGAGTGTGT
>NW_015618348.1:0-1151 GCF_001515605.1 Sinocyclocheilus anshuiensis
AATTTTTATTTCACTGCAGAAACCCGCTGCACCTGGCAACCCAACTAGTCTCTTTTTAATGCACACATGCACAATGCATTCTCCTGCATGTTATGAAATCTGACCGCTCTCTAATAATGATGAATTAACAGGCAGAGCACTGGATGCACAGTTTTAGTCTCAACAGCAAGTGTCCAGTGCTGCAGTCCATGTGTCAGAAGATGGCAACACATCATCCTAGTCCACATTAAACACAACCAGGCCATCAGCTGTCTGCTTTCTCTCTGTTTGGGCCCATGAACTCCACACCTTCGATAGGGATGTCCTTCTCCTTGATGGCTTTCTGTAAATAAACACGAAAGCATCAGTGTCTGACAGCAGCCTGCATACAGAATCAAAACTGCTGCTGCTGTCTAGATAGGCAGCTCACTAGATTTTGAGACGCAGCCGCACGTGTTTTCTCAGTCCGCGCACCTGGTTTACATATTTAAACGTTCACATACATGTATACAGATCCGTGCAGTGCGGTACCTGAACACACGTGTGGTATTTGTGGAATAACTCGCTGCACGGATCCGCGCTCCGGTCTCCCTTCAGGAATTTCTCGGCGAACCAGCGGTTAAAACACTGGTCGTACTCGCGCTTGAGCTCCGTGCAGCCCTCGCCGACGCTGTTCATCTTCACAGCCGCCCCAAACACCACGGGTTAGCGGTTTAATGTCGTGTTCTGTCCGAGGAGAGCTCGCTGTCGAGTCCGTGATCTCGCTTGACTTTGCCGACACCACGTGGTCTCGGTGGCGCACGATGATTACGTCAGCAAAGCGCGATTAAAAGTCCCAAGGACAAAACAGCTAAAATAATGAAATAAATAAAAATGTTGGTAAGAAGATATAAAACAAACGGCAAAAGAGAGAAATGTTATGTTCTGCATTAAAAAAATAAATAAATAGAACTAAAGGTCGATATTTACTGAAGAAACGGAACCATTTCCTTCTTCACAACAACAATACATAAATAAATAAACAGATAAATAACTGGTTAATAAAAATATGAAAGTGATGAAAATATTTATCGCAGAAGTAGAACCATTTCCTTCTTTACAAATACACTCTCACACACACACACTCACATACACACACACATGCGCACACACACACACACACACACACACAC
>NW_015618349.1:0-1169 GCF_001515605.1 Sinocyclocheilus anshuiensis
ATCTTTTGCCTCCCTGTTAGGCTGCTCTTATGGTTGAGCTTAGCATTGCTTCCCTCACTTTAGAGGGTCACCTATGAGTCCTCCACTCCCTGGAGCTCTGTGAGGCAGCCATACCAAGGCCTCCTGTGTGACCTTCCTGATGAACTCCTCAGTGCTTGAGCCTGGCATTGCTCCCCTTATTACAGGGTCACATTGAGCATGCTGCTTCTCCGGAGCTCCCATCATGTGACTGCCCTTATGGTTGAGTTGGCAGTACTCCTGAATTGGAGTACTTCTATGAGTATGCCACTCCCGGAGCCCCATCATGCACCCTTCTGAGCATGTGAGTTCTCCTCTCACTCTGAGATGTGAGTGCTCTGCTCCTTTAGGCCTGTGAAGCAGTCATATCAGATTGTTAGGCCATCCTTCTCACCTTGGGTCCCTCTCTAGATATGTATCCTTTGTGAAACCATAACAAATGATTCCCATCTTATGGGAATTCTCCGTCTCAGGTACAGTGGAGGTCTGTAATGCCGGTCCCTTGCACTCGTCAGTGTTCTGAGACTCTGCCTCCAGCAGACAGGTAGATCTTTGAAGCCTCCCAGGCAGAATGAGGGGTTGATGTATGAAGTCCCTCTAGGTGACAGGCTAGGGTCTGGTAATACGGTGAGCCTAGACCCCCGGCCATATTCCCTTAAAATAATCATATTGTTGTCTGATTCTAAGCCTTTGAGCTCTGCCCTGGGACCAGGATTTATTTGCCTAGCCCGTAACAGGTAAGTTATTTTGGGCATGTAGCTTGGGCCTTTGGGCGAAGGGGATATCATCACTAACAGCCACCAAGGTGTCCAAAGGGGCAACTCCCATGGCTTGGTAGAGTTGGTACTTAGTGGTCACCTTGGTGCTTGGCATGCACTCCCCTCAGCATGGCAACGTGGGTATTCTGTTCCCATAGCGACCGCTAGAGAAAGCAGTTTGAGTTCCCTCAGAAGGGAACGTCTCAGGTTACGCCTGTAACCATGGTTCCCTGAGAAGGGAATGAGACACTGCGTTTTCTTTTCTTGTCATGCCTCGGATGCAAGCTTCAGATGAAGAAGCGGATGACGTGTTCTATCGGTGCCCTTTTATACTGTGGTCGTGCTGGTAGTGATGTCATAGGCTGTCGCCGGCCAATGTTATTGTCGTGTTTA
>NW_015618350.1:0-1169 GCF_001515605.1 Sinocyclocheilus anshuiensis
AGACACATGCAGTTCTGTTTATTAACCGCTAGAGCGCCAAAAGTTGCGGACTGCAGCTTTAAATAAAATGGCTTTTTTTCTGTAAACATGCTACTTAATAGAGACTTGTATGTGCGTATTTAAAAAAGACAGCATGCTTACTTGGGTACGACACCTTGTTGACCCAGGTTTCTCGCTTGAGCCTCAGTAATAATCTGAGCCTTCAACAGGACGGGTTTCCCAGGGGCCATCTTCTCTCCCAGCAGATAGCGTATAGTGGTGGAAAACTTGGATTGGGTTTTGATGACCTGAGGAGGCTGCTTATCTACTACCAATGAACTGAGTTGCCAAGACAAAAAAGTACAATATCAAAAGCCAGAAGAAAACGCACTGACATTTTTCAAATGATTGCATAATCATCTGTTGTGATTGCATGATGACTAAGTACGTTGCAATCTTATCTTTCTCAGATCTGAAATAGGCCTGCATACCTCTGTATGAGAGTCTGGAGCAGATGTGTCAGGCTTTCCTGCAACGTGTGAAACTGCTCAGCCCCTCCGTGGTCTCTCTTCACCAACATGAGCTCCTGCCTCAGGTTACCATTTACTCCAAGCAACTGCTCACACCTGCCACCGAAAAAGTCAAAAAAGAGAATGTGGAAGACATTTAGGCTAAAAGGTTGCATGACATGCGTGACATCAAAAGTGAATAAAACCAGTCAAAGCAGTAGAAAATATGATCCACGGTACATTAAATATGATTGCAGTTGCAGAAAGGATCAACAAAGTTAGCACCGCAATGTACATTGTGTGTTGAATTATTGTCTGTCAATCTGCTGAAATTCAAGAGCCACAAACCTAACTGTCAAACAATGAAGACAAGCCTGTTGAGTTTTTAAAAGAAAGCAACAGGATCTGATCACAACATATTTTAACCCTCCTCTTGTGCTCAAAAACAACTTTTATGAAAGGGGTCGAATTCCCCATATTGGTTTCCATGCAATTTGTCAAAAATTGACATAAAAACCACTACAGATTGATGTAAAAACAGAGTCTTCAGTAAAATCCTCTATTGTAGCTTGTCAGAGACTTTCAAATGTAAAATTTGTAAGAAATGTAATAATTCCTATCTATTTTAATTGTGTTATTTTTATTGTGGTCAATTTGACCAACATATTTAATATATATATA
>NW_015618351.1:0-1169 GCF_001515605.1 Sinocyclocheilus anshuiensis
GCAGCTGACATTGAAGCTCGCACGTATAAAGAGAAGCAGACCGCACTGCACTTTGCTGCTAAGAATGATGCTGTCGGGGCAGTGAGGATGTTACTGCAGAATGGGGCGGACATCGCTGTGCGAGACTATAAAGAGAGAACGCCTCTACAGCTGGCTGCTAACTTCGGTAAGGCTTTTATAACTCTATAAAGTCTTACCTGATCTGTGCATGCTCTCCAGCTCTAACAGTGGATGAATCTGTTGATTACTGTCAAAGATGTCTCTACTTTTTTGACTTCTGCATTCAAGGGTGTTATGGGAGTTATTGGGTGTGTTATGTACAGATCGGAGTGAGACAGCACGTTTGCTGCTGGAGTTTGGAGCAGATGCTGGGGTGCAGGACTCTGATGGACAGCTCTGCATTACTGCCATGGTTACTAAAATGACTTCTGTGGTGAGGATTGAAGGATTGTAATCGATTCAGTACGAGTTAATCAGCAGCATTAATGACATTACATGTATTCATTTAGCAGATGCTTCCATCATGACTTTCAACTGAAAATAATACTAGCAAAGCACATTAATCCAAGACACAATACAAGTATTGCAACTAAGTTTTTGGAAATATCAAATCAATTAAAAAAAATAATTTTTATTTTTTTCTGTCTTTGCACAATTCATCTGGACTTTGCTATTCTTTTGCATAATGTAGAATAATGAAAATAATTTGTAAATCATGCAAGTAAGAATAAATAAATAAATAATATAACAAATTAAATATATATTTTTTATTTTAATAACTGATATACATTTACATGACTGAATTATTTATTATTTAATTTAATTTAATTTTTTTTTATTAATTTGTTTATTGCAGTGCTTCACATTTCTGCTTTTAAATTCTAAACTATTATTTTGGTAATTAATCTGTGGTAGATATCATCAGGCCACAAATAGTAAGCTTGTTGTAATAATGAAACTAATACTTTTATTCAGCAACGATGCATTAAATTGATCAAAAGAGATAGTAAAAGCTTTTACATTGTTACAAATTATTTAAAATAAATGCTGTTCTTTTGAGCTTTCTATTAGTCAAGGAATCCTAAAAAGAAAAAGTTTCCAAAAAAAAAAATGAAGCAGCACAACACAACTGTTTTCAACATCGATAATAATAAGAAATGTTTCTTGAG
>NW_015618352.1:0-1169 GCF_001515605.1 Sinocyclocheilus anshuiensis
GCATGTGCAAAAACTTGCATTATAACAATAAACATAATGCGTACTTCACTAATGGAAAACATCATGATCAGTGAATGTCTTTGACCTTCCTGAGGAATCATTGACTCTGATTGGCTGATAGACAGACTGTCCTGTCTGGCTCGATCAGTGCTTTGACCCCAATCAACACGCACATGTATGTTATGTGACCTACATATCATTGACATGCCTGGAATGGTTTGGGATATAAAGTGGCTTTGTAGTTTGAACTAAGTAGGATTGTGTGTTGTTCGGGCATGTGGTGTAATAAAACTAATTTGTAGTCAGGATAGTCTTTAGTTTCTCTAAATAGGGGAGGCTAGTTGGGTTTCTCAAAATCACAGCAAATATTCCCTTGTGAAAAGAAGTACACATAAAAGGGTACTTATGACGGGGAAAAAAATACTTTAAAATAATTTACTTGCATGCGAAATGAATGTAATGTTTTCAGACAATTGCACGTTAATTGCAATTAAATTAAAATGTATTACAGTTTAAGTCTATATTAAATGCAATTTGCTTAACTTTATAGAGTTTTTTGATCCACTTAAGTAGGACTTACATTTTTATGTGATTTCATAATTACTTCTAATGTCTTTGAAATATGGTTAAAGTACTGCAGAACGCACTTACAAGCATTTATGATCAACTAAAATAATATACTTCAATGCCATTTCTATTGAAACCTGTTTGTCATGTATTTAAATATATTTGTAATTACATGTTCAAGTTGCCATATTTTGCCATTTTTCTTTTTATTTATTTTTATTTTAGCCAAATTAAACAAAAATATCACAATAAGGAGTACACATTGTCCTACTTTTAAAGAGTATCTATTATATAAATAATTTACCTTAAAAGAATATACTTAAGTGCAAACTGAATGTAATGACTTCAGACATGTTTTGAATTAAATGCAATTAAACAAAAATGTATTACAGTTTAAATTTATATTAAATGCAACTTTAGAGTGATTTTTTGACCCACTTAAGTAGGACTTAAGAACATCTTTATAATTTCATAATTACATCTGTTATCTTCAAAAGTTAAATATATTGTCGAATCTTTAAAGTTACATATATTTGCCATTAAACATTTACAATGATGAAAAATGTAACACACGCACAGACACACACACACACACACACACA
>NW_015618353.1:0-1169 GCF_001515605.1 Sinocyclocheilus anshuiensis
TTTTTATTCAGCAAAGATGCATTAAACTGATCAAAAGTGACAGTATATTTACTGTTCTTTTGAACTTTCTATTCATCAAATAATCCTGAAAATAATGTATTATGGTTTCCACATAAATATCAATCAGCACAACTGTTTCATTGATAGTATTGATAATAGTAAAAAATGTTTCTAGGGCACCAAATTACCATAACAGAATGATTTCTGAAGGATCTTGTGACACTGAAGACTGTAGTAATGGCTACTGAAAATGTAGCTTTGCAATCACAATAATATATGTTAAAATATATTAAAATAGAAAACTTTTTAATTTTTATATTTTATTGTAACGTTTTTATTATAATAATGTTAGAATATTATACAATTATAATAACAAGCAACATAATTAGTTATTTATATCTATTTATAATTATTCAAATTTTATAGAAAAATACCACATAAAAAAAAAAATTGTTCTGAAGAAAGATAAGTTGACAAATTACATTTTACCGTATTTTTTATCAAATAAATGCAGCCTTGGTGAGCATTAGTGCCTATTAAAAATGTACTATCCACTATAGAATTATTTATTTATTAAAAATGTTTAGTTTAATTAAATATGCAAATAAATGAATATATAAAAACTCTTAAGTCGCATACTGAGGATGTACGATATTGCCATCTTGTTCGTATAAAGACAAGCGAAGTAGGGTAATGTCAAATCCAGGGATTTTAAAACCGATATAGAGTGTAGTGATTGTGCGACAGCGTTTGTGATTTATGGATTTTCAGCTTGGAGCCATAGTGAATAAAGGTCTTCTGTTTAGCATTGTGCTCAGGGTTGCGCTGTAATTATCTGTCTGTGGATTGTATTATCCTGATTCTTCAGTCCTGTAAAGGTGGTCAGCAAGTTGCACTGAAACAAAACAAAGCGTCCTCATTAACTTTACTTCGCATGCAGTGACATTGTTTTAGTTTGAATTTAAACCATGCTTGCAAATGTCACACTCAAACAAGCATGGGCGCAGAACAAAAATTACTTGATAATGTATTGTCACCGGAGTCTGCAAATGCATACTTAAAACTCTTTACTTAAAAGTAAACAGCATGCACACTAAAACAGCAGAAACTCTCTCTGCATACCCAAGAGCAAGGCAGGCAGGTTATCTCAGCAAAAAAAAAAAAAAAAA
>NW_015618354.1:0-1169 GCF_001515605.1 Sinocyclocheilus anshuiensis
TCTGAGCCCTGACTGATGTCCGGGGGTCACCAGGGGTGTGTGAACAAACAGTGGGGCAGTTCTGGGTTCTTCAGGCTCTGGCTGCTCTAGCAGCTGTAGTAGATCTTTCTGATACTCATGTGAAAAGAGCAAAGCCTCAGGGATGTTTCTATCTGCATCTGCACATGCTGACTGGACATTGAACTCAAGGTCTTGCAAGGAGGAAGCAGCGGCCTCCGCTGGAGTATACGAATTAAGCGGAGCGCCCTGTTTGGTTAATTCATCAGGTGTGCAGTGGGCAGGATTAGTTGGTGATGGATGAAAAAGATGGAGCTGAGTGAGGAGACTTTGAATGTGCAAGTGGTCAATATCATGTTTCCCACATTTTTCTTCAATTTTCTCTTTTTTCATTTCTTGATTCCTCAATTTTCTATCTCTGTCCTCGACATAATTCTCTTTTGTTTCTTGCTGCTCGTCCTGCTGTTGAAAAACACGAATTTCATGCTTGTTCTCACACATTTCTTGAGCCAAAAGCTCTTCGGTTTTGTCAGAAGCTTCGCTGGAGTCCTGAGCTCCGTAATCACTTGCTGCAGACACTGTGTCTTCATTCAACTCCGTGTTGAAAGATCCAGAAGCCTCAAAATCTCCCACCGAACAACTTTCAAGTTCTACAACTGCACCGGCCTCGCTGGAAGAGTCGGACCTCCAGTCCAGTGGTGGGGGCTCGATGGGGTTATAGTAATCTAGATCCTCCAACTCAGGGCTCTGCCAATTTTCACTGTGTGAATTTGAAAATTCAGGAGGGTTAGTTGAGTAATCAGAACCATTAGGAGTCCAATTTGCATCAGGTTGGGAATTCTGTGCTGACTCCAAACCTCCATTGTAGAGAAAATCATCTGCCATTACTGCTGGTATTCTTTGCCTCATCCAGTGACTTCTCAGCTTCCCTTAAGTAAGACGCTTAATAACCATTCATCTTCAAGAAGAGCCTTGATCCATGTAAAACGACCTAAATAACAGATTATCAAAGTGTGAGATTAAAGCAAAGTAGAGCTGTGTATCATCAGCATAGCAAATGTAGGAGAAATCATGTGCCTGTATGATGGGTCCCAGTGATGTAGTGTAGGCTATATGGAGAAGAGGATGGGTCCAATAACTGATCCCTGAGGAACCCCAGTGACCAGTTGATG
>NW_015618355.1:0-1170 GCF_001515605.1 Sinocyclocheilus anshuiensis
TTTTTTCTTACATTACTGGTTCGACAATTCTTTCACTGAATGAGCTGACTGAATCTCTTACTGAATCTGACTAGCTTACTGAACTTCATCAGTTCTGTCATGCAAATATCCATGTACTAGATACAAATTTAAATTATATATAAAAAATCTAATAGAATGATATATTTGTATGTATTTGTATATATTTTAATGTAATGTTTTGCAAAGTAAATAAATAAATAAATAAATAACTAATGGTATGAAATTCAATTTCTGTATGTTTTAAATGCACTCTGTGTTTCTTCCTCTAGAAAAATGCAAATGCATTTCTAGGATGAGAGACAAAAGGCGTTCAGAAGTGTCATATTCAACGACTCATCCAAAAACAAACCAAACATGAAATACATTAATAAATGAAAGAAACTAAATGTGTGCAGTGCTAATAATAGGACATAATGTATAACCTCCCTAGTTGGACCATTAATAATCATCAGAAGATATCGCTCAAAACTCATCTATTATGACTGGTGATGGTCTGCATCTAGGTCTCAACATAATTTTCATAAAGTTTTTCTCTTTTTTTTTGTGAAATAGAGAACAAGCTGCATTATAGTGTCACAATGCATGACAAAGAGCTGAAATGTATTGCAGGTACCTTTATCCGAGCTGTTTTATAAAACTTAAGTGAATCCATGAAAAGGAGAGATGCCTGTAAAACAGAATAATGAGGCAATAATTATCAAAATTATGTTATTAAAGCCAATATTTGAATTGATGTGTATACCTTTGTCCTACAGGAAAGGACAAGCAAGAAAGGAGCTCATCAGTCATTCATGAATACGGTATCAGTGAAGGGTGAGTACATTTTACCTTTCTCCGCTAATTATTGAAGCTCTTCCTTATTACGCTGTGCTGACAGGTGTCATTCTCCGGTGCAATAACCTGGGTTTGAATTCCAGGGTCCTGCTCTAAAAATACCAACCTGATTTTTGAATATATTAGTATTAATGGAGCTTATAAATATACATGATCTATATTACAGGAGATTCTATCTCCTGCTTGGCTAAATGTGGTTAGTGACCCTCGGTAGAGCATCTACGGCGCCTCGGCAGGCCTCTGTATCTTTGAAAGCCTTTCTAACAATATAAACATTTAAGGAGCTTGTATACTGTAATGGTTGGCCTTTAGATG
>NW_015618356.1:0-1170 GCF_001515605.1 Sinocyclocheilus anshuiensis
GTTTTGCAACAGAGACCATACAAAACCATACAGAGCTGGACCGAACTACCAAGTCAACACTAAAGAGTGCTTCTGTTTGGAGTACGGCTCCAAATCTGGGATTCTGCGGCTCAATCCAATTAACTGCGGCGTGGCGAACACTAATTTAAAAACAAACGCATGCAAAATAAGAGCAAACAAATACTAAACTGAGAGGAAAGGTAAAGAAAGACAAACCTGTTAATGTGCAGAAACATTTCATTAAAGCAATATTCCATGTTAAGTGCAATAAAGCTCAATGAGCAGCAGCTGTCGATCATGAAAAATGTATTTAAACTCAATTAACAGTTTGTAAAAACAAATTAAAACTGTTTACAGCTACAGTTTGAATGAATGTTAAATGTGCAACTGCTATACTGTTTAGATATTAAGTCTTTTTAACTAAAATAAAATAAATTAAGTGTGTTTATGCTTAAAACAAGATAAAGAGAAAACAGAAAAATAATCATGTTTTCCTTTGAGGGAAGTTTATTTTTCTTAGATATTTAAAGCTTATTTTTCTCATATTATTACTTATTTTAAGCATAAACTAACTTAATTTTTAATCTATGAAGCACTGTTTACATGAACTAAATTATGCCAATACGACTTAAAAGTTCATCCACCTTAACCCACCAATTAGCACAAAATGAATGTGCAACTGCTACACTGTTTTAAAGTCATTGCATGTGTTCATATAAGACTGATTTTAAATACTTTACTTCATTAACACATAAAAGTTCATCCACCTAAAAAAAACTACTGTAAAAGGATGATTCCTGTAACTTGTGTAAATGCTATAATAAAAATAATTATTTATGTTTTTAAATGTTCCAGTGCAATCTGCCTGTAGGCTCTGGTTAAGTTCTGTAAGTGTGTTACTGAATCAACGGCACGTCTCCATTCCATTGACAGAACTGAAGTATTTAACCCAGAATATTGCTTTAAAGCAGAGATCAGTCCCTTAAACAGTCATGTTAAAACATTGGCTGTAACGGCAGGCTAAATCTCAGCAGACAGAGCAACACTCGGAGCTAATTAACCCATTAGACTCAAACGTGTTTCCCAACATGCACTTGAGATCAGTTCCTATCAGAGTTTGCCAGCAGAGAGGCCCTTTGAAACAGAGCCTCTCAACTCTTCTGAAGAGCG
>NW_015618357.1:0-1170 GCF_001515605.1 Sinocyclocheilus anshuiensis
AAAAAAAAACATCAGGTCCTGGTCTATCTTCATCTTTAATTTCAAGGAAAACAGTTTTGAGGAAACTGAATTGCAAAGAGTTGCAAAGAGTCTGAACTGTGTTTTCTGTTTGTGGTTTTAAAATACTTTTGCAAATTATGTTTATTTTATCAAGACATGATAATAACAAACATACATACGGAGGTTAATGCATTTGGACTTTTATCACAAGACATCTTCTGCAAACTATTTCAAACTTCTAATTTGCAAACCAACTGAACATCACACACGGTATTATTTCTAGTGTATAACCACAGAAAGTCTGTGGTGAAAGTGATAGTGGACCATTTCCTGTATCGGTTCATTCTTTTATCTACTTGTTTGGCACACTCAGCTGCATACAAATCTTTAGACTATACATGTTACCAGTATTGACTGTAGATATCATCTTATCTCACCTTTCAAATAATGACAAATCCCTAAAGGGGGATTTTGCCTAATTAGGTGCATTGACTATTTCAATCTTAGGTGTAGGGTTCTACAATATGCCCATGCATCTTAATTCTTGAATTTGAAAAGGCTCGAGTGAAATGACTATGGTTTGTATTTTGAGTTAGGATGTTTCCTTAATACAGATTCAAACATACAAAGAAACTCTTAGAAATTACGAATCCTACTATTGTTCAGGAATTGGCTCATGAATATTAAATAGATTGTGGTGGCGTTCTTTCCTGAGTGTTCAGCCACGCAGTCTAATTAATATTAATGAGCCCAGTTAATTCGCCAGTTGACAGGCTTTCACCTAGCGACGTCTGCCTTTCGCCAAATCACTCAGGGCTAGTGGCAGAACGTCACGCTGCGTGAATAATATTCATGAGCCAAGCATTCGCCGTAGTAGGATTTATTTTTTTGTCAGTAAAATTGTTTAATGGAATTTTACATATTGTAAGATGAAACAGAATTTACATCGTTTACAAAATTTACATTGTATAACATCTATGTTTATTCCAGTATTTTATAATGTGCATGAATATTATGAAGTGTATAATCAGTCTAGTTTTTTTAAATAATTTTTTTATTCAATATTATTATTTCGCCGTAGTAGGAATTGTGAATTCGTATTCAAGACTGGCAGATTCACTTCCAGGTGCTAGGAGACGCGCGGTCCACTCACAATTCAACACGAACTGC
>NW_015618358.1:0-1170 GCF_001515605.1 Sinocyclocheilus anshuiensis
GTCCAGGTATGTAGGAAACCTGTCACGGGATGTGACCGAGGCCCTTATAGTGCAGCTCTTTGGTCAAATTGGCCCCTGCAAGAGCTGTAAAATGATTGGGGATGTGAGTATATAATTTGCATATACAGAAAGTTGTGTGCTAAGGCAATTTTTCAGCTTTTTAATTTATATCTCTATATATTTTTAGCTAGATTTTTTTTTTTTCCTTAAGTGTACTTAAATTTACAAGGTTTCTTGCACCAGTGACTGTTTTTCATGAGCGAGACCCACACTGTCTGAGAGACATGAAGCTTATATCGGCTGCTTGGCCTTTAAAACTCACTTTGCAATAAAACTCGTGAAGCATCTTTGTCTAATCGACTCATTTGCCTTCAGTCGGCAGGTAACGATCCATACTGCTTTGTGGAGTTCTTCGAGCATAGGCACGCAGCGGCCTCACTCGCAGCCATGAATGGGCGTAAAATAATGGGTAAGGTAAGCTATCGTATCTACAGGGTGAGTTGGGCTGGGACGGGAGGGTTGGAGAGTTCAGATGTTCTGCAAACTTTTTGCGACGTAGATTTGACCGCTTGAGTCTGAGGTCAACATTAGCCTGTATACTGGATGTGCAATGTGAACTGAGAGGGAGATTTTTACATTTTTCATTTCCAGGCCATACAAATTTCATTGTTTACTCAAAATGAATAAAATAATGATTAGTGAGGATAGTGCATAATTCACCTCTGCAGCATGACCTTGACCCATGCTTTTATATTTCCATTGTTGGTTGAAGTGCTTCCTTAAAATGTGAATTTTATGCTAAATCACAGGCAGGAAATCCAATGTTAAATTGATTTACCACACCAACCATTACCATTTTTTATGGTACATTAGAAAACATGATGGGGGGAAAAAAAAGCTTAAAAGGTTTTTTGCTCTAAGTTTTGTCTACCATTTAAAATTTGAGGTCTGTAAGATTTTGAAAAAGTTTTTGTAAGAAATCTTTTATGCTTACCAAAGCAGGATTAATTAGTTACAAATACAGTAAAAACAATGACACTAACTTAAATATGACTACAAATAAAAAGTTATTTTAATATATTTTAAAATGTAATTAATTTCTGTGATGCAAAGCTGAATTTTCAACATCATTACTTAGTTTTCAGTGTCACTTGATCCTTCAGAAATCAT
>NW_015618359.1:0-1169 GCF_001515605.1 Sinocyclocheilus anshuiensis
AAATATTTGTATCTCGGCCAAATATTGTCCTATCCTAACAAACCAATTTAAATTGACACTTAAAACTGGTTTTGTGGTCCAGGGTCACATATTTGTCTTGAAGATAAATCAACCATCCTGTCAAATTCAGCTGAATCATCGAGGTTCAGCAATGCTTTTGATGAAGACAGCACTGTTGACCTCAAGGGGAAGTGTCTACCTCTCAATATCTGCACAGCGTCCTGACCATGAACCCATATGAGCGCGCACACACTTACCTCTGGCTCTGGTCCTGTAAAGCCATGCACGCACTCGCGTGTTTTAACCCACATAGGAAACTGATTTCAAAACCAGACCAAGCTGCGTCACGAAGCATCAATAAAAAGTTTTAATATGACTGGCAGGAGGAAAAGAGAGTAATGATATAAATACATAGACGTTAATGTCAGAACAGGTACGCGACAGGTACACCAGGGTATTCCTCGATCTGAAGAGAGAGAGAGAGATGGTGACAGGTAAGAGATGGCAATCCGGATAGCGTTCTCTCAGAGGAGGAATGGGCTGGCAGCACTTGAATTCTGAAGGTTAGCAGAGGTTTGGTGGAGAGAACCATATGGCCCTACTGTGAGAGATATAGCAGAGTCACTGGCACTAGGCCTGTGAGAAATCAACTGATAGAGCAAAACCCAACCTGCTCTGTCAGCTGTACCGCACTCTTTCCACAACTTTAAAGGGTCCTAAATGGCACTTCTCTGTCAGATCAATGACATTAGGGTCATTGATACTCTTTTTCTTATCCGGATATATTAATTCATTCAAAATTAACATTGAAGTCGCAATGTAACAGAAGTGGTGACTTTTCCTCCATATTGTGAAATACATACTAGTGAGATCAGAGAAAAAAAAAAGGAGGGCAGCACTTGATTCTAATCATCAGATGTAGATGTAGATTGGATGGAGGCAGATCTGAATGCGACTACAGGCTTGTAGTCTATTGTAAGAAAGGGCGGGGCTTAAGTGGACTAAATGTTTGGAGAAGGGACCTCTTTTCACATTTACAGTTCTCAGAAGTCATATTTGGTTAAATTTGTATAGTGGTGAATGGAAACTACAATATATATATAATATATTATATATAATATATATATACAACATTAGGAAGTTCAGGCCCTTTCTTTCAGAACATGCAA
>NW_015618360.1:0-1170 GCF_001515605.1 Sinocyclocheilus anshuiensis
CCTGCTCTCGACAGACGGCACCCCGGTTGGGAAACACTGTGTTAGGTTGTTAAGGTGTTTCGTATGGTTGACAGCATCTCGCTATGTTGTGGTTAAGATGATCCGGATGGTTGTTAGCATGTTGCTAATGTGCCCTTTGTGTGGAGTTAGAAATATCATAATTAAGAGTTCTGAGCACATGTATGACTGAGCAAATTGTATTTATGAGTGAGAAACGTAATTCTCTCTCCCTATATTACTCATCAAGTGTGTCTTGATTGGCTGATTTTGTCATGTCACACTGGTGGATACTAGGCAAACTGCAGTTAAAGTAATATTTCACCAAAAAATGAAAATTCTGTCATCATTTACACTTCTTCATGTCATTCCAAACCTATAAGGCTTTGGTAACTCAAATTAAGATATTTTTATTTAATGAAACTTAAGATGTTTCTGTACCTCCATTGAAAGGCCAAGTAAACAAAACTTTGAAGATTCAAAAGGGTTATGAAGGCGTTGCAATTGTGAAGAGATACAATTGCTTTATGTGAACAGATTAAATTTAGGCTTTTATTTACATCTAGTCAAGAGTGACAGAATGTTTATTTTTGGGTGAACTATCCCTTTAAGTGGCTTACTCAAGGACACAACAGAAACAACTAATTTTAATGCCTTGCTGGGTTCAAACCAACAACCTTTTGATTATAAGCTCAGACCTTTAACCACCAAGCCACATGACCACAAGCAATAACAAGAGTTAACAGTGAAAGCAAAAGGCTTACCTCTTTAACACTTTGTCATGGGCATCACCGCCCTGCTGCACGAGGCGATCCAGCACCTCCAAGGGGGAGGCAGACACAGCTCCCTCAACACCCCCCTCCTCCCCTTGCTTGCCCACGTCACCTCTCTGAATCCTTTCCAAGGCTACTCTCTGCACAATCTCTGAGGTCTTCCTCCCCACGAAGAGAGAGGCCGCCTGAGGCAGGGCCAGGTCAAACAGAGCCTCGTACGGCAGGGGTGGCGGTTTGCTTGGGCTCGGGGAGCAAAAGCTGTATTTAAGGGCCTCGTCCTCTGGTGCGGAGGGGCTCCGATGGAGGTGGCTGTGTGTTGGGTGCTCGATGGGCATGAACACTGGCTGGAAGGACCAGGGATGCTCCTGGGATGGGCCTCTGCTGACTCTGCCTCTGTCCC
>NW_015618361.1:0-1167 GCF_001515605.1 Sinocyclocheilus anshuiensis
TGTGTGTGTGTGTGTGTGTGTGTGTGTACTGAGAATTATTTTGCTTTATGCTGGTTTTATATAGTTCGGATTATATAAGATAAGATGTAGTGAGTTACATTTTGGTTTGGTAACATTGCACAACTCTCTGTACTTTTCAAAGCCGTAACCACATAAAGAGTGTTGGAGGTTTCAGTTAAAAAATATGCCTGTTGACCAAAAATATATAAATAACATGAGGAAAAAATTCCCCCGCAGCGGTCCATAGCTGTTAATGCCGTCATACTTTGGGCCTGAGGAAGTAAAATATGTTTTCTTGCATTACATTTAATGCATTTGGCAGATGATTTTATCCAAAGAGGCTTATATTGCATTGAACATATACACTTTATGAGATGATGCATTGCCTTGCCTGGGAATCAAACCCATATTAGAATCATGCCCTACTTTTTGATCTAGCCAGACACCCAACATGAAGTTGCATCTAAGCAGCTTGTTTGATGTTATGATTCCCTATGCTGCAATGGAGCAACCATGTATCGAGCACTAAAAAAAAGAGCACTCTGAGTTAAGCTATAAGATGACCTTTACTATTTATTTGTGATCAATCTAGTATCATGCTGATAGTCCATTCTCTCAGTGTTTGTTCAATAGCATTAGCTTGAGGGATTGAGAGCGTTTGTTCATCCAGCAGAAGGTCTGCTCACAGTGACAAATGAAAAGTGCCTGTTACAGGGGGCAGTTTTTCAGCCACTGTATCATTTGTCCCCTCTGCATGCTGGATGTCAGGTTCCCTGAGGACCCAGACGACATCCACAATCATATACACAAACACGGCCACCTTTGAGATTTGTCCATTTGTAAACCATATTCATTGTAAAATCCAAATTTTGAAAATTTGACTAGTGTAATATTCATATTTTATGAATATTTCGTTATTTAACGAAAAATATGAGTAAATGTAATGTCCTTTCATCAGTTTTATTCCCCACTTCTTCTGTGAAAACATAATGCAGTCCAAAACACATGTTTTTTATTTGTGGTGAAGTTTTTTTTAATTTACAACCTTTGAATTTTATTTATTTATTTTTTTTGAATGATAATGATCAAGGTTTCTGAGAGTCTGAGCTAAACAGTTTCCATTCCTGTATTAATCAACTGGACAGCAGTTATTACCTTGAACAAGAG
>NW_015618362.1:0-1171 GCF_001515605.1 Sinocyclocheilus anshuiensis
CATGCGCGTATGTTTAAAAACAGTGTTAATAGTCCAATAGATTACGTCTAGACAATCACAAATTTGAAAGCCTCTACACTCTTAAAAACAGGTTATTTATAGCCATTTATAGTTCCATGAAGAACCTTAAACATCCATGAAACTTTTCCATTGCACAAAAGGTTCTTTATACTTGAAAAAAGGTTCTTTAGATTATTAAAATGTTCTTTACACTAAGAAAAACAGTCCTTTAAAGAACTCAAATGTTCTTTGGGGAACCAAAAACTGTTTTCTTTGGCGTCACGGCGAAAACCCTCTTAAGCGTGTATTTCAGTATTAATTTTAATCTGTATGAGAGTTCTGGTGCTATTACTCAGATGATGAACAGGCTACTATGAGTGAAAAAAAAACCTTAAACAGATTCAGACCTCAAACTTTTTGAGTTCCTCTTTAGCACAGGTGTAGAGTACATCTTTGGTGGCAGGGTTGGCCGCTGTACGTTCTGCCGTGTTCAGCCACTCTTCAAAGCGTGAGTAGTCATCCAGGAACTTGCACCACAGACGCCATGTCTCCTCGATCCTGCAGGGGATAGTATAGAGCACAGTGGTTAGAGAAAAAAAGCAAATGCATGACATTATGCAACCAAACATGCCGATTTGGGTGTTTGTATTGACCTCATTCTCCTCTCCATAGACATGGCACATATGTTCCTCCAGCGGCGGTCCAGGCTGAGCGTAGTCTGCTGAATGGAGTCGTTCTCTCCATCACTGCCACAAGCATCGGTATCATGCAGCAAAACGTCACACAGGGTCAAAACAGACGCTACACCCTCTGTATGCTGTTCGATGTCTCTCTGCAAGTCCTAGTGGAGAACAACAATATCACATTCTAAAGGCCTGCTCACACCAAGGACAGGAACTATAATGATAACTATAAAGTTTTAATAATTGTTCATATTCTTTGAGAAGAGGAAAGTGTACACCACAACTATAATCATAACGACACAGAGGAGCAATATCATTGGAAGCAATTTCAAAATCCATCCTGCTTTAAAGAGCTTGAGCATTCATGGTGTGAATAGGCCTTAAGACTAATGTAGGCCTATAGTAATCAACATTTGAAGTGGATCAAAGTAGTTCATCAAGACAAGACAAGAACACATTTTGTTTTAGGTTTTAGGACAACTTTGATG
>NW_015618363.1:0-1169 GCF_001515605.1 Sinocyclocheilus anshuiensis
GTTTTAGTCTTAGTTTTAGTTTTCGTTTACGAAAATAACCTTGGTACACACAAAGTGAAATTTTGTTCTGTGGAAGAACAAAAGTCATACAGGTTTGGAATGACATGAGTAAATGATGACAAAATTTTCATTTTGGGGGTGAACCATTCCTTTAAACATGCTCTCTATGTGAAGAAAATATTAAGAGCTTCTGTTCTGCAAGATGCCAAACATTAACTGATGGGTGCACATTTTTTATGTTGCTGTGTCATGCCATGTGTCAGTTATGATATATTAAAACACTCCTCAGTGCAGTATAGAAGCATGTGAAGAGACAGAATTGTTTACTTGGCAGGCACACTGTCTCTTTCATTGGGAGGCACTGCAGCAGGGAAAGCAATGATGTAATGCCCAAAAGGGGAGATTGGTCACCCCCTTCTTCTCTGTCTGGCAGGGGCAGAAATGACAGACAGGGAGGGCATGGTTCTCAACATGCTGATTGAGAGAGACTGATGCTCTGTTAGCCTAAGTGGATACTACAGTCACAGCTACCGCTCATGTTAGGAATGATGTCATACCAGGTTCTGCAATGTGATCATACTTAGTTATTCAGTGCATTCCATGAAATTATAGTGTGAAGTGAACGGTTTCAGAGCATTCCCATACTTATGTTCCATATTCCATGTTTATATTCCACACTTAATCTGCTTGATTTTAATTGTGAGAGGTTGTGACCATGTAATATATATGTATATATATTGGAAATGCATATTAATGTTTTTTGTCCATACAATAGAAGTCTGATGGTGGTTCTGATGTTCTTTGATTCCCAGCATTCTTTTAAAATATATTCCGTGTTCAGCAGAAAAGTCATACAGGTTTGACTCAACTTGAGAGAATAATGACAAAACTTTCATGTTTGGATGGATTATCCCTTTAAGATTTATTTATTTTTTCATTTATTTTTATTTGATATTTCAGTATTCATACTCTCTTTTCTCAGAATCAGAGCATAATTGATCCAAACCCATCTGTCACCAGGATAGATAGTTTAAGAGACTCAATTTCAGGTATTTGTCAGTTTTGGCATTGTGTAGCATTTTGCCTTTTAAGCAATACAGATTATGCATAATAAAAGAAAAGTCAGATTTGTTAAAGGGGTCATATGATGTTGCTAAAAAGAACATTAT
>NW_015618364.1:0-1171 GCF_001515605.1 Sinocyclocheilus anshuiensis
CTCAAAGAAAATAACCCCTGGGAACTCTCTCTCTGCTCTTCAGAATGATACAGATTCCTCGGCAGCGGCATAAAGGCATTGCTCTCCTGGAATGTGTATTCTTTGGAGGAGCCACTTGGAGCAAATTTGACCCTTTTCTCTCCTCCTCTTGTCACCCACCTCCGTGCCGGTGACGTGGTGAGTGGAATGCATGGGTGTCTACTGCGTTTCAAAGATCAGACGCATGCCAGACCCTTCAGCAGAGACAGACAATAAGCATCACGCTTAAGCGAAGCCCCCTCTGAATCCAGCAATGCATCACACGGGACGGGGCGACGCTACTGTGAATCAGGGGCGGGCCCATGCTGATGCCGCCCCTGATCCAGTCCAAAACAAATGCGACCACACGCATTCCCCCTCGCTGCTGAATGAGACGCCCCTGCTAGAGGAGAGCCGAAAACAATGCATCCACATAACTGAGAGACAAAGACCCAGTGAGAGGGAGGAGTCTGTCACACAGTCTGTCAACAAGTATAGAAGGGGGCAGTGCCTGTATAAGCTCCGCCCACTCGTGGATACGCCTCCACAACACAGTGGGCGTGACTCCAACACACAGAGCCCATTTTCCAACGCAATCAGCTCATGCAGATGCTTTCTGACAAATATAACAGTGATTCTGTGGCTATAAAAGCTGCTGAACACCAAAACACAAGCAACCTTGGTTGTAATGACAGTGAGCATAAGTTTGCCTGGTGGGCAATAAAACAGGTGAAAACTTCTTTAAACTTATTGATATCCAGAGAACAGAATATCATGGACTCTTTTGATCACCAACCTTAGCAACAACCCTAAAGTCACAAAGCTTTGTTAGATAATTGAGGCCGCAGCTGTAAAATCACATCCACATTTCTGCATATTCAAGCTAGTGTGTTGCTTTTTTTTGTGTTTGGTTGGCATCATTAACATCAAACCTGATATGCCATGTTTGACACATATGGGCTACTTTTCTGATTGATTGATTTTTATTTATTTATTTGTTTTACATAGTAATATTGTCAAAATAAAAGTTTTATTTTAAAGTACATGTAAAGTCATTAGGTTTTAATAATCTTTTGTTGTGCACTTAGACTTATTTTGATGATGTGACTAACATACTAAAGCACATGTAAAATGCTTTGTAATTTTAACTGTA
>NW_015618365.1:0-1109 GCF_001515605.1 Sinocyclocheilus anshuiensis
TTTTTTTTTTTTTTTTTTTTTTTTTTAGATGTTCTTGCTGATATTCAGACCTCAGCATGACTGCAGGTGATTTCTACAATAATAACAGTGGTTGAGAAGTTAACAGAAGTTGATAAATTGACACTTTGGTGGGCATTTTATACTCCATATACAGTTTTGGCATTGCAAATTAAATGTAAGGAGTGCAGATTTCCTTTTGCTGTCTATTTGAATGTGTGTCTGTTGGTGGGGCAAAATAGTGTACGTGTGTAGACGTAAGAAGAAGACAGAGGAGGTAATGACAAGGACAGGATGTTCCAACTTTGGGGTCACAGTGACCTAAAGATATATTCAAGTGCACATTTGCACCCATTACCCCTCAGCATTCCTAGGGTTCAGGTTCTTGGCCTGTCAATATATTGGAGCAAGTGCTTTCCATGAAACTCAAGGGACCATCCATGAAGGGACTAGTACACCGTGGCGCCAGGTGCAAATTGTGTTGTTAAAAGTGATCATTTTTTATGTTTTTTTCCTGGGCTGAGTTGTTGTCTGTTTATTATGGTGATGTTGGTTGAGATGTGAGAGGGTTGAAATAACTCTAAATATTTATGCCTTTGTATACTCATGTGATATATAGGCCTACACTCCAGTGAAATATTTCACAAGTTCAGCAGTGTGTAGTCTTACTTCCCCTGAACTTTTATCTCTGTTATGCTTCACTGTCATTTTTTCATACTGTAAAATCGTTCATAATAATGTTAATAGTTGCAAACATGTTCCTGTTTAACTTCAGAGTTTCTATTTCTGCAGTGGCCTAGCCACATGGTCACAAGACAGTGAAGTGATTTCCTGTTTATGAGCTTGAAGTGATCTTTTGTGTGGGATTGTTTTTTGTTTTGCACCACGTTCCACACACGACGTGCTCAGTTCAAACAAAACCATTTTAGCCTGTATTATTTCAAAACCTATTATAACGTCACTGCTGCATAATTTAATAGCCGCCAAACACTGTACTTGATAAGGAATTATTTTGTGAAGCAACTTTTAAAAACGCTATGTTTGTATTAATAAGTATAAATGTAACATCTATAACACACACACACACACACACACACACACACACACACACA
>NW_015618366.1:0-1171 GCF_001515605.1 Sinocyclocheilus anshuiensis
ATTATAAAAAGCTAAGAAAGAGATGGTTCTTTAAAAAACCTTTGACTGTATAGTTCTTGGTGGAACCAAAAATGGTTCTTCTATGGGATCGCTGTGAAGAACCGTTTGAGCGTAAGACCAGTTAGTCTCAACATGTACTTTATGAAGAACACAATATTCACAATAAACTCACTATTGGCATATTTATGAGATAGACCAGGTTTCTTAATATGAATTTCTTAAATAAATGTTAATAAATGCTGGTCAGTATAACTCCTCTCCACAACCAATGGTATACCAATGGTTTGCTTCAGATCTTTTGTGGCTTCAGATCTGTTGGTAGGTCATTTATACCTTAACAGTTCATGAAACAATCGTCAAAATTGAGTTTTATCCTTAAAATGCAAGTACTTTAAGACTTCAACTTACACATTTAATGCATCAAACAAAAATTGCACACTGCTAGACCACAGCATTAGTGGAAGAAACACATGGTGTTTTTTGTCACCTGGATCATCTAGAACTTTTCTGAATAGTTACCTTTTTTGAGCCAGAATAGATCCATAAAATCAGTTTCAAATGAAAACCATATACTAGCCATGCTGAAACCAGTACAATGCAGAACCAGTTCATCACTTCAAATTTTAATTGTACTTTATATTTCTAGATCTCAGGATATGCAGTATTAAATCCAATGCCCACATGCCTGAGGTTTACACATGCTTTATTTGGAGTATGGATGTTTGAAAGCCCAGCAGCATAAATCATCATCAGAATAACATTTTCGTTCCTTCAAACTAAAATAATACAATAAGATAATTTGTGCGTGTTCAGCTCCCAAGTGAAACCACTAACACTTTTTCACTACATATCTAAACAAATATGGCTTGGACTGTAACAGTATATTGTTCAGTACTTTTACATTGTGCGTTTAAAAGACTGGTTACATTGCAAGATTTGCAGAGCTTTGGTCTAAACGTAACAGGAAAGATAAAGAGCAATGGTTCTCGACTGGTTTTGTTTCCAGACCTAGATTTTACATTGGACATCAAATGGTGATCCAACCCCAAACGCTGAGATTTATTACAACAGAGGATCAAGTGCGCCTCCTAGTTGCGGGCCATGGCGGTCTTCTCACCCAGTTCATCTTCCTGTTTCAGACAGTAGTCTGCCAAAGCTGCTTTAATGGCAT
>NW_015618367.1:0-1171 GCF_001515605.1 Sinocyclocheilus anshuiensis
AAACGCACCAAGAAAGGTGAATGATATATGTATTTATATATGTAATCTATCATTTGATACAGGTGATACAACACCTAAAGAACAACAACATAAAAAGAATAATTAAAATAATCAAAAACATGTATTTAAAAAAAGAAGCAACATTTATATAGGCAAACAAGAAAAAAGCATTTGGCTTAGAAAATAGCAAACAACCAACAACACAAAAGTCACCATTACCACAATAACAGGAAGTGTTTCCATGCAACAAAAGGCCGCTGTGAAATATGAAAATGAGCAAACGGTTTAGTGGCGAGTTAGAGTTGTAAAAGCCAGATTATTCCAGACCATTCCAGCCCTGCCTATGTATGCATCCACGCACACACAGACTCATAAACACACTTTGTTTAAACTCCATTAGCAGTTAGTGGCCAGATCTGTGGTGCTATCAGCACAAAAAAAGTCTGACGTCAAATGATTAAAAAACCCATTCAATGCATTCATATGAATTACAACAGGCTACAATTCACATTAGCATGAAGGCTGGTCGCATACAGTTGCGGCTGGGATCCATCTGGATTTATAATGTGGAATGAATGTTGACCGTTGACTCAAAATCCACAAGTTACATCCATTAAAAAGCCAAAAAATAAAACCGTTGCCCATTTCAGATTCATAATGCATCCAGATAAGGGTCTTTGTACATCTAAGCAAATCCTCATTCATTTACATAGATTTGTGTGATAAACACAAAGTGATTGCAGTGTCTTCAGAAGAGCATGTCAGATCTTACACCTTTATGTTTTTTCACCCAGTACAATCCTGTGAGCTTGCAAACTCCCATTTGACACAGATCCACAGTGAATGACTGGTTTTAGACCGCTATGAGCATAGGCAAAGCTTATTTACATGTACTTTTACAGGGCATCTAATGTCGGTTTCTAAATGAGAGATAGAAGGTGTTTAAGCAACATAATGCGATACCCAAGACCAGCACTAAACTAAGCACAGTAAGAACAGCATAGCAGAATTAACGTGCCAAAGAAAACGAAGACCTGCACTGAGCCTCACTAAACTTGTCGTTTTTGCAGTTGATTATCTTTTCAGTTGTGTTTTTTCCAGAAAAGAAAGTGTCATGATTACCTATAGAATCACAAAAGGCGACTGTGTTTTTTTTTCTCAGTTTGTCTGT
>NW_015618368.1:0-1171 GCF_001515605.1 Sinocyclocheilus anshuiensis
AAAAAACTTTTGAACAGTATTGAATATTTAGTATTTTTTACAGTATAAATGGGCCTTTATACATGAAAATATATAGCTGCCTTTATATTGACAATGGCATCCAAAGTTTGAAAACCTTGTACTGTGGTGCTCTGATGTCTGAGGACCTTCATACTGTGTATTTTAGTGGCAGAGCAACAGAGAAACCCTGGAGTCTAGTGGAGAGAGAGTACTGGAAGCCCTCAGGAAGGGGACAGAAATCTCTGCCAGCCCTGGAGAAACTCTTCCATCTGGCCCAGATGTTGCCAACAGATGTTACCAGCAGCTGGCTCACTCTTATGAGGAAGAATATGGAGGTTTTCGAGAGGCACCGAAGTTTCCTTCACCAGGTAAACAAAACACTGGGATGAATTGAAAGGATACTTATTTATCACTAAAAAAATACTTATTTATCACTAAAGCTTGTACAGTATTTACAGTCTGTCATTAATTTATTATTAGAACAGAGTCACAAAGAATGTAAACACAAGATTCTGTTGACCACCTGTGTTAATTACCGGTCAAATATGCGTCTGCATTAATAATGTAAAATTGCCTTGTGTTTTTCTTTTCTCCAGTGAACCTGATGTTCCTGATGTCATTTTGGGCAGTAAATCGTGCCAGCTCTGAGGGAGCAGAAGCACTGCGAATGGTCCTTCACACTCTCCGAATGATGGCACTAGGGGGCATTCATGACCATGTGGCACAGGTTACATGCAAATACGGTGTATTCAGAACCCGTCTCAACTATAACAGATGTTAAATATCAATTCTTCCCTTTTAATTACATAACCAAACACAAAAATCTTCTTTTTTTCAGGGCTTTCACAGATACTCCACAGACTCCTCCTGGCATGTTCCTCACTTTGAAAAGATGTTATATGATCAAGGCCAGCTTGCTGTGACCTATATCACTGCTTACCAGGTGTGAATATATTTGTGTGTGTGCATTTGATATATTTTTAATATATGATATATTTTCTGTATATCTTATCTCTCCAGATAATTGCTTATATCCAGAAAGCAGTAATGAAACGCTGTGCTGTACTTCTGGAGTTTGTAGACAGAATAAGGACTTTATTGTTGTTAAATATTGCTTATTCTGTGTTTCTGTATCAAAAGTTAAAGAAATGGTTCACCCAAAAATGAAAAT
>NW_015618369.1:0-1171 GCF_001515605.1 Sinocyclocheilus anshuiensis
CATCACTTGCTAATGAGTGGGTACTTCTCGCAAACATCCAATCTGCTAGTCATAGAGAGCTAAACAGCAGGAGGCTGTTGCTAATGTGTGATACTGGCATGCGTGTCTTACTGTGGAGAGAGAGATCTAAATATAGATGCGGGCTGGGCGGGGGTTGCAGTTACTCTTTCTGGCAAGACTCTGACAGAAAATAGGTAGCAGTTAATTCCTCTGAGGGAGCAGGCCCTTCAAATGTCAGGGTAACAGGAAGTTTTTACTCTTTTATGGAGAGGCAGAGTGGGACAGTTGATATCTATACATACCTGTGTGGTTTGTCTCACTCACTATAAGTCGTTCTCTCTTTCTTCAGCCTTAAGTAGTTTGAGGATAAAAACTGTTATTTATAACAGACCCTCAAAAACATCCATAAAATACTAGCTTGACATTAAATATGGAGTCTTTTCTTGTCATCTGTGCAGTGTACATCGTCAGACACAGACTGTCTGGTTTCTGACAGCCAGAGTTGTCATGAAGTTGTGAAAAATGCCTCGTCATATGCGTTCAACTTCTAGAGGTTGCCTGGAGTTCACCTGAGTTTAAAAAGTCAAGAGGAATTTACCCCCATATCTCTTCTCAACAATTTGTTCTCATTAATGTCAATTTCACACAAGTGGCCTAAGGGTACAACACACATTAAAGGTACAATACGAGAGAGGCAAAGTGCAGATATGCACCTCTTCAACACAGGATGACTTCCTTTGAGCTATGTTGAACATGGCATTCTCACCCTCTCTCAGTTTGGCATGATAGGATATAAGAAATGTTGCAACGTTTATTTTTATATAGCCTATGTGAAAATTAGAACTGTCAGTAAATTGAATGTCTAATTTATGTCTAATTAAATACATAATATTATTTGAATACATTAATTAATTGAAGCCACCAGCATGATCGTGTGATATTCCTTTTATACAACAGTTCAGTAAACAAGAAGTTAATAATGAGTAATTTACATTTTAGACATTTACAATTGGTTGAATGAATGATTCAATAACTCAATTAAATGAATGATTCAATGATCCATTCATAAAGACAGTCACTTGTTTTGTTGAATCAGTGTTTTTGATCAAGTCAGTTGAATTAAAGACACAATATGTAAGTTTTCACCGCTAGAGGTCGCATTTTCAAAACA
>NW_015618370.1:0-1172 GCF_001515605.1 Sinocyclocheilus anshuiensis
AAAAAAAAAAAAAAAGCCAAGAGACCATAATTGAACATGGCTTCTTTATTATTTTATTTTATTTTAAATAACTTTATTTTATTTTATTTTAAATAACTTTATTTTATTTTATTTTATTTTATTTTACATAACTTTATTTTATTTTAAATAACTTTATTTTAGTTTAAATAACTTTATTTTTTTAAATAGCTTTATTTTATTGGAGAAGCTTTGTCTATGCTCAACTTTTAATATAAACTTTCATTTTCACACAGATCTGTGAAGAGCAGATCGCTTTTATTCTTTGCATTTTTTTTTGTTGGATATTGATTGATTGTGCATTTGTGGATGGAGACAAATTTTTAGGAAAAGAAAGAGAAACTCACCAAGTCATTTCCTGCCCTGACAACCCAATAAAATGCATATGAGACACACTCAAATTTTAAAGTATTTAATTTGCAACAAATTCATTTGCCATGCTTCTCTGCCCTCTTTATCCTTGAAATAAACGCCAAATCTTCTCAGCGTACCAAAAAGAGCAGGGCCTGACAACAGAAAATGAATAAGCAAATTTTCAGTGATTTGCTCCAGGACCAAATGGAGTAATACCACTGGAGCGAACCATTCCCTCTGCCCTGCCTCTGTGTAATTAGATTGTAATTGTAACACAGTGAGACACACAAAGGAGCCAAGTCATCAAATCAACTGCGCTCTCTTCGTACATTGCCATTTCTTTGGATGAGTACTTGAAACATCTTGCAAGAGACAAAAAGCGTTGGACGTTTTGTACCTGCAAAGCTTCTTAGTGAGTGATGAATTGATTTTTGTGAAAATGTAGCCAATACTAGGAGGCCTCATTTCAGTTTGGCAATACATAATCCTTAGTCAATGCAACATAGAGACATTATAATTAGATCATGCTCTTACATTCTCCTTGATCAGAAAATTATGCAATATGTCGTGGGTATTTTTTATTTATGTATTTACAATTCTTTATGAAGAAAACAGAAAACAGACAAATGGAGGACTGGGTGTCGGCTTATGTATTTGAATTTTATTGAATGAGATTGATAACAATAAATGTGTTCTACCATAGTACTAGCAGCTCTAATTAAATAGGTTATATATCAAAATGTTTTAATTTATGAGATCAATATCTTACATTTGATTTGTTTTACGTGAAAGAAAATCAA
>NW_015618371.1:0-1171 GCF_001515605.1 Sinocyclocheilus anshuiensis
TCGCTCCGTTCCCACGGCTCTCGGCCCCACCCCACTCGTCACATATTTATAATCAACAATTTCTTTCTTTGCACAAACTTCTGATTTTTTATTATACCCTCAAGTCATTCCAAACCAATGCGACTGTTAAACAGTTTTGGTTACCATTGACTTCTATTGTATGCACAAAAAGAAATTTCTCCAAATGTCTTCTTTTATGTTCCATAGAAAAAAGGGTCACACTTTAGTTTTGGGACCAATTCTCACTATTAACTATTACTTTTGCCTCAACTCCTAATTTGCACAAGGAATATGGAAATTACATTAAAAAAAAGCATTAAACAAAAACATTAAACATTTCAAAATAATAATTTTGGCTTTTGTAGGACAGAGTTGAGCATTAACATTTGCAAAATCCTAAGAATGTACTTCCATGTTCTGCAGTTGTAGTTTGGTTGAATACTTAAGCTGAAGTCATGGTTATATATGTGTGCTTATTTAGCACAAGTATTTATTTATTTATTTAGATAATTATTTATTTAAGTGTAATGTCTCTTGTGACATAAATGTTAATGTGAAGAATATATCATCTCTATTGCAGTTAATTAGTTATGCTTATGAATGTAGGCCTACATAAGTTATACACTGTTATCTGTCATTGAAATTTGGGGATGTGGCATGCATAAACTGGACAAATTATGACATAGCACTAATATTTCAGATAGTTTGTCATACATTTAAGATTAAAGATGGTACTAATGGTACTAATAATTAATGTTTTAATAGTTGGTTTTATTGGATTTATAAAGTTGTATGCAACATGCAATTTGAGATTATGAAATGTTTTTAATTTAAGAGGTTGTATTCTAGAAGCATCAATACATTTTTAATAAGATCTGCTCTAAATTACATTCTCAAGTGGGGCGTTCTCATGCATAATGGTAACTCAACTGCATCGTTTTAAATCTTGTCTCATCATTCTGTGTACATTTTTTAACAGTTAAATCCTGTTTCATAACATATTTTTCTGGGGGGGTTAGCATGAGAACATGTCCAGCACATTTCCAAAAGATCCAGTCAACATTGAAAATGTAAGTTGCAATGTACCGACGAGTATGTTGACTCCCATTTCACCTTTAACCTCAAGAGTAGGGCTGCACGATAAATTGAAATGGAATCGAAATCGCGATTC
>NW_015618372.1:0-1172 GCF_001515605.1 Sinocyclocheilus anshuiensis
AATCCCCATGCTCGCCAAGGCTGCATTTGTGTAATTAAAATGCAGTCAAAACAGTAATATTGTGATGTATTACAATCTAAAATAACTGGTTTCTATTGGAATGTATTTTAAAATGTAATTTATTCCTGGGATGCAAAATTTAATTTTGAATGATTTCAAAGCTGAAGTCATTCTAATATGCTGATTTGATGCCTTAAAAAACAGTTGTGCCGCTTAATATTTTTGTGGAAACCATTAAATTTAAATTAATCCATTTTAAAGCACTGCAGCTAAACAATAAATCCAGGTAGATTTACTAGTTGTCCTCCATAATCTAGTTAGTTGTTGTTGGACAACTAGTTGACCATCATGACCAAACTTGAATTAGTGAGCATGCTGTGTCTGTCTGGTAATCACAAGGCCCACTTTTATAGAGCATCATTAAGTCGTCTTTTCAGATTGTCATCAATTACTTATAATCGGCATCTTTTCCGGATGGATCCCAGATGCTCATAACTTCCTGTAATACTAATCAATAAAGACTTTTACTGCCTCCTGTTTCAGAAGAAAGTGAGGGTGCAGCATGAAACCTATCTTGGGGTTTGTTTTTAAATATGAATTCACGCAAGTATGATTCTGAACTGAGAATTATTCTGTTAATAAAATACGTTTGATGGACAATATGGCCTGATCTGATACTGATAATAGGATATAGAGATTTCTTTGAAAGCTTCACGTATTATGACACATGTATCTTCAAATAATCACATGACTATACGAATGCTGCGTCAGTTACTGCGTTAACTGAATGCTGATGGCTGTTAAACATTGCACTGTAGCACTGAGTGAACTTAACTCTATACAACTGACATATACACACTATACAGTGGCCCCAGTAGGTTTTTGGACACTTAAAATGTCTGAATGTCATTGCATTAGATATAAAATATCAAACCTTTCTATGAACTAACTACAGAGAACTAACTTGACGTTTCTGAGCCATTTTTTGCAGTGACTTTAAAACTCACTGGTGATATTTAACGGATGTATGAAGTCAGTTCACCTTAAGTTCACACATAAATGCCACTTATTTTGAAATTCATGCAAAAACATTCAGACATTAAGTGACTTGACTTTTTGAGGCCAATTTATATACATCTTATGATGCATTCATACACTTGAACATACTTTTT
>NW_015618373.1:0-1172 GCF_001515605.1 Sinocyclocheilus anshuiensis
ATAAAGGAAAGTATTTCTGCAGAAAAAGAAACTGTATGACGGGCATCAGTACTGAGTCTCAGCACAGCTGGGTTAATAATGGGAGATTCTCTCTGTATGGCGATGAAAACAGCAGATTCTTCACAGTGTTTATCAGGAACCTCAGCAGAGAGGATGATGGGGAATATACATGTGGAAACAATCAGGAATGGAGTCATGATGTTACATTTGTGGTGAACAGAAGTGCGTATGATACTTTATTACCTACTACATTAAGTATTATACTTTTATTATAGTACTGTTTAAAGGTGCACTACGGAAAAAAAAATGATTTAGCAAATTCATAAATAAGTGTTCAAACTGCCTCACTGCATTATAATAATTCACAACAGTATAATAATGATTTATAATCTGAGCTGACAAATGTCAGTGTTATTTGAGTGTTATTTGAGAGGTCATGCAAAGAAGGCCCATCTACTAAACGTTACATGTTCAAATGACATTTTATCTGGATATTTGCCTTGTAGTACAAACGTTTTCTGCCAATATGTCTCTGTCTTGATGTACAGTAGGATGACAGATCTGTCTTATGTTTTGATCACAGGTGACCCTACAGTACATAGACCTAAAAACAAACACAACCCATGTTAACGTAAATAACTCTGCAAAGAAAGTGACACTTTATGTGTCAAACAGAGATGGCGATAGAGAGGCCAAAGTTCCCCAGTGCATATTAATAATACTAATAATAGTTCAAGATTTCAGTGCATGTCACATTGATTTGTTGAAATCATTTTCAGCCTCTTCTTCTTGTGGGACATCTGTTATCCGGACTGCATATAAAGGACAAACAATCACTTTTCACTGTGAATATGATCATAAGTTTCAAACACAAACCAAAGTCTTGTACAGAGTGAACGGAGATCCTGTCCATGTGCTGAACAGCTCACAATCATCACAATCATCTGAGGAGAAGTTCACCCTGTCTGACAGTCAGAAAGATCATTTTACCGTGAGCATCAGAAACATTTCTGCAGCAGATGCTGGAGTTTATTTATGTGGAGTGGAGAGATATGGACCTTCACACACTATTACTCACATAACCTTCATTAAAGAGATTCACCTGAATGTTTCTGGTGAGTTTAGCTTCATTTTAATGATAAAATCCTTACAGCTCTAAATAAGAAGCATAA
>NW_015618374.1:0-1172 GCF_001515605.1 Sinocyclocheilus anshuiensis
AGCAGAATGACAATAAAGCTCAACTTGACTTGACTTGACTTGAAGGGAGCAGAACTTCACCCATTGCCTGAAGACAGACAGGAGCAAACAGATGGAGAGAGAACACAAGGGACCCACCGGAATGGAGAGATGTTTCAGAGAAGAGTGTAAAGTTTTCATTTTTTAAGCAGTTGTATAAACTTTGGAGATCATTTAGGTCACTCTTTAGTCTAGATTATACATTCTGTGAGGAAAATGTGAGTGGTGCAAAACCCACCACCATGATGCTAGGCTAGATTGATACAGCTTTGCTAGGTGGTCTTTAGGGTGTCCTGGGTGGCTGCTAGTTTGTCCAAGTCAAAAGATCCCACTGTCTGCAATTCTCATCTCTATTTATGTCTCAAATCAATCCTGTGATGCAGGCAGGCAAAAATCACCTCTGTCAAGTTCTGTCAAGAACATATACAAAAAAGTTTTATCTCAAAAATATTACATTTAAAGTGCTCAGGATCTGTAGAATTCAAACATTTTAGTGAAGTGCCCATGTTTTATCTCTAGCGTCAACACACTTGTGTACCAAATGCATTTCCAGCATTTACGCTCTCCAGTGTCTCGTGCATTTATCTAAATGACCGATAATAGCCAGTTACTACATTTAAATCTCTCTGTTCAGCCTCCTTTGTTTTCCTCTTCAGTTTCTCTCCATATTCCTGCCCTTTCTTTCCGCCTCTGCAGACTCCTGCAGGGCCTGGTTTCCTCAGTCCTGTTGGGCTTTGTGTGGTCCAGGCTATAGCATGTGTGTGTCTGTGTGTTTGGGAGGGGGCTGAGATTGCTGTAATTACCCAGTCATACCTGTTCATTACGCGCACAGTTGGACCCTCGCTCACAAGCATTTAGAAACCAATTGAAGCAACGCGGGCCATTAACAACTCCTGCACTATAAGAGACGGAGAGCGGGGAAGAAAGAACGAAGCGGAGTCACTATAATGATGAAAGATAAATGGGAGAAAGACACTGTGTGCTAATCACACAGTCCTCTTCTTTATCCCAGCAAGTGATGCTGAGATGCAAAAGAGCAAAAAATGATGGCACTACACAGAGGAAGGAAGGAGAAAGAGGAACAGTATGGGGAAAAAAGAGAATGGAAGAAACAAGACGACAACAGTGGTGAGCAAACGCGAAGAGAGAAGAAA
>NW_015618375.1:0-1172 GCF_001515605.1 Sinocyclocheilus anshuiensis
CCTGAGCTTCTAGGAGACATACCTTTCACTTTAGCACCACACATCCTGGCCATGCAGGCGGGCCTGCCCTTTGTAACCGATATCACCTTGCCTCACGACATAAATGACAAACTAGCCAACTTTCGTTATGACTTCACCTTGGAGAACTCTGTGCTTTGTGAGCCGTGACTCTTTGCCCATCAGTTATATCACTAAACACGTGGTGAACTATGAGCCTTTGCTTGTCAAGATTCTCTAACCGTTTGACTCTTAAATAAATGAAGATCTAGTTTAGCTGACGAAAATCAGTCACTGACTAAATGGTGTTGGGCTCAAATGAACATATTGTCCTTTTAGTTTAAATAGGTTAGCATCAAGATGGTTTACAATCTCTCAGGATCTTGCACTTGATTGTGAGATGAGTGTTACTGCCTTGTTTTAATGCAGTAGATGAGTATTTATAAGATGACCTGCGACTTTACGTTTTTCAAATGTAGTTCAAATTGTTACGGGTGTAAAATCTGTGCAGTTTCGCATTTTGACTGTGGGGTCCTGTAGCATAAGATGATATGCTGAACTGAAATAGGGTTGTTTTGAAACTGCTATGTTTCTTAGTAGTTGCATTGGGCTGTTTGATGTTTCAGACGTCACAGTCTGTGTTGGCCTTGTTCAGTTCCTTCCTACTTCTGCAAAAACTCGCTGTAATTTATGGAATCGGTTTTAAGACATTTGCTTGCAGATCACTGACTAAAAGCAGTCATGATACACAGGAAAATTATTTTATAGTAATCTATCTCTCAGTGAACTTTAAACATATCTAAAACAAATAATTCTGTAATAGAAGTATTTAATATACAAATTATATTTAAAAAATGGCAATCATAATGGCCTTTTGGCTAGTCCACTGTTTACTGTAACTCTATATTTAGTACCTATAAACCTTAAAGGCCAAGCAAAAACACTCCCCGGTCTGCTATTGGTCAGTCAAACAGATAGTCCCGTCCTAAACTGTTGCTATTGGTTGAGTCAGTGTTGCTGTGCCGGGGTGGTGGGGATGCTCAACAGAACAATGGCGTAATATTGACGTAGTGCTTGCACTTTTCAGGGGAATCAGTCTAGAGTAGGGGTGTCAAACTCAATTCCTGGAAGGCCGGAGCCCTGCAGAGTTTTGTTCCAGCCCTGCTCCAACACAC
>NW_015618376.1:0-1172 GCF_001515605.1 Sinocyclocheilus anshuiensis
CTATCTGGCTAGATCCTAGCATGTGCAGGACACAGCAGAAATCTCCGAGTGTGAAATCAGTCACCTATCTCCAAAATACAAACTCTCCGTCTTCGCCTGCTTCTTCATTCACAGGGGCCTTCTGTCATTGGGGCCCACAATAGGCTCTGCTTAATGGCTCGCACAAGTCCATCTGCAGTATTTATTACCTCATGCTCAAGGTATTTTTCCTGCAGTATATACCTTTCTGCAGCAACAGTCTGGTCTGATTAAATCAATATCTGTTTCTTCACAGACATTAAAAACCAGACAGGGGAGAGACTGCTGATCCTGCTCTGCCTTATCAACACAAACGCCCCTGAGAAAGAAAGGAGAAACCATCATTTTTACAACACTCACACTGATGCTTATGCCCGTTTTTCTTTTTATCTTCAAATCTGCAGATTTGTTCGCTCGCAAAGATGCCTGTGAAAATACACCAAGACGCATTTTCTCATAAATGACACAATTCCTGGCCATCGCTGATGACAGAACATCGGAGGTGAATTTAGAGAGACGGGTGCATTAGATCCATAAGCATGGCCCGCTGAAATGCCCCCTCCACCTTTGAGGATGTGGGCAGGCCACTGAGCGTGCACCGCAATTACGTATTGCTAATTGAAAATGTTAATCTTGTCAGAGTCAGGGGCAGACAGGGTTAAATTGGTAAAACTGCAATTCACTTAAGGCCGTATCTCTCGTCGAAATGAACTGGATGATTAATCCGTTATATTCTTCAGGGATTCAGGGAATATCAGCAATTAAATTAACGACTACAAAGTGTACGCTCCAAGATGGGGAAAAAAATCATGAAAGACACACACTAATTTTTCCAAGTTGTTGTCTTAATTGTCTCTTTACTGCCCGTGTTGCTCCCTGTCGTTACAGAAGTACCCCCATTACAAAACAAACCCACGGAATACATTAGCATTGAGCCATGTTGAAATACAAAATGACTGTTGTGGTTAAAATGTATTTATCAAATTAACATCTTTCTACATAGGACACTGGTTGCATGAAGACACTGTCATCATTTACTCACCCCATATTACATACCAAATCTATATGACTTGGTAACATTTTACAATAACATTAGTTACTGATTTAGTTCATGTTAATTTCAACATGTACTAATACATTATTAAACATGAACA
>NW_015618377.1:0-1121 GCF_001515605.1 Sinocyclocheilus anshuiensis
TATATATATATATATATATATATATATATATGACAGATTACCACTATAAAAACAGTACAGTATTAAGTGTGTATATGTAAGTGTCTAACAGTACATCACACAGAATACATAGACGGCTACAAAGTACAACAGGACAATGCGGTGCAGTGTGTGCACATAAAGAAGGAAAAAAGATGCCACCTACAGAATTGCAATTAAAGACAGCTGAAGTAAAAGGCAAATATACGAACAACATTTACAGCATTGGTGAGGGAGAAGGAGAGACCGCATGGGAAAGAGAAAGAGAGATAGGAGGGAGAAAGAGAGAGTGTAAGAAAGATAAAAAATAAAAAGGAACAGGACAAGTTGTCAATAAAGCACATAGAAATACAAAGGAGCACAAGGAAATTCTGAGCCTATACAGGTATGTCTATGCGTGTTTGTGCGTGAATATGAATCAAGTACGCGCTTAAGTGTGTATAAAATATGTCTTCGCATGCATTACTGTGTGTTTATATTATATCCGTTTGTATAGGCATCATTGATTGTATACATAGGTCAGGCTCTGATTCATGCGGTGGTAAATCTGTGTAGGGGACTTGCTTTGACACACACACACACACATACATTACCATAGGCTGTATTTCTTTTTTTGCACAAGCTTCCTTTCATATCACTCTCATACTCTTTTCCTCCCGAACACACAAAGACACATACATACACACAGTCTGCTAATGCTTGGGTTTGGATCTCCCAAACTGAGACAGTGTTTTCACAAACTTCACATACAGTACACATTCTAGCCCTGCCAGACACACACACACACACACACACACACACACACACGCTCCCTGCAGTGACTGACCTTACTTCCAGAGTCCTTGGCTCCACATTCTCCCTTATCGTACCACCATTTGTTTTTCAGCTTGTCTAAGATGCCTTGCTCACTGAGTTTCAATACTGCAAGGTTTACTGGCGTTCTTCGCGTATGGGAAATAACATAAATAACATTACCAATGTTATTTTATGTTATTGTCAGTAACATTTGCACTCGCTAACAGCGCTGGTAATGATTCAGCCCTGAGCGTGGTGGCGATCGGCAGTCTGCGCTCCATTTGGCAGTCGGCAAACGCGGCTTTGCC
>NW_015618378.1:0-1172 GCF_001515605.1 Sinocyclocheilus anshuiensis
AGTCAATGGCTACCGTCAACTGTTTGGTTACCCACATTCTTCAAAGTATCTTCTTTTTTTTGTACTCAACAGGAGAAACTCATACAGGTTTGGAGGATGAGTAAATGACACAGTTTTCATTTTTGGGTGAACTATCACTTTAAGAGCTTAATCTGAGACCTTTTAGCTGGTTAGATTCGTTGTCCTACCAAGGAAGATGTTCCTTGATGAGTTCAGTGCTTGTTTTAGTGCTCTGAGACCCTTGAATAGGTATTGATTTATAAGCCATAAATGTCTCGAGGCATAGCTTACTACTTGATATCTCACTTACTTTCTAGCTGGATAATGTTTAGCTGCATGAGCTGGTAAATTGCCCATTGCCCCTCTTTGAACCCATGCCCCATGGTTTGATTGACAGGCCTCTCTCCTGAGCCTCAGCCCAGCTGGATCACTCATTTCCTGCACTAATGATGTGTATCTCACCACTGTGCTCCTCAGGAAAGGAGGATCAGAGGGATGTGTGTGACTCACCTCTGACTCTACCTCTTTTCCAAATGCCTATACCTACAGCAGCTGTCTGTAGAGTCACAGTCAACTTAACAATAGGGGAGGACATGTGGATTGGCACTCTGACTGGCGCTTTACACAACTATGTCTGTCTAATGGTTTTCTACCATAATGGGAACTCAATGTTTTATTAGATATACTTGGGATTAGGTTTTGGAGAGTATAAAAGCAGACATGTACAGCTTGTATTTTCCCTCAAACATTATGCACAACAATGTAATTGTGGAGAAAAAAAAATAGAATAGAATTTTTATTGAAATTTAGTGCACTTAATATATACAATATTGGAATATAAACACTTCTAACTAAATCTATCATCAAGTAATTCTTCATTGCAATGTGTTGAAACATTTCTTTTTTAGTTCCTCATTTGATATTAGAAGTCAAACATGAAGTTGTCGGAAATTTATAAAGAAATTAATACATTTATTCTGTAGAGATGCATGAAAATGATCAAAAGTGACAGAAAAAAAACATTTATAATGTTAGAAAGATCTATATTTCAAATTAATCATTTTTTAATGTGCTGTTTATCACTATTTTCACAAAAAATATTAAGCAGCACAACTGTTTTCAATATTTTGATAATAATAATAAATGTTTCTTGAGCAGCAAATCAGTATATT
>NW_015618379.1:0-1172 GCF_001515605.1 Sinocyclocheilus anshuiensis
TCATATTGTATTTTCAGAAAGTTTTGGAATATTTTTCCTCTCCCCGAGTTCGTCACTACCGAAACACAGTAATATATAATTTAATATGAAGGGTTAGGGTTATAATTATAAGATACATATCTAGCTTGTAAATATATATTTTTTGCTATTTTATTAAAAAGTTTTCAGAGGTAAATCAATTACAATTTTCACAATATTTCAAGTGTCATTTATGAGATTTGTTGTATTTTGAATCTAATCTTTCTTTGTAAAAGGCATAAAGTTGATCATACTGATTTTAAAGTCAAGGATTCATTAGTTTGAATATATATTAAACCAAACACTATCATAACATCTTAGTTGATAATTCAGTGTACTTTATTTTCAACAAAACATGCCATGTTTCGGTCGTGACAGTAATGTTTTGGTAGAGACCACATCACACAGAATTTTAACCTGCAAACTAAAACATACTAAAATACTACAAATGTGCATATTTCCCCAAAAGAAAGGATTGTGCTCTGTTTTGTCACTACTGAAACTGATGACATGATCGTGGTTATTTCGGTAGAGACAAGCCCAGCTAATCAGCACATGTTAGCGAGCACAGTTATGAACAGTTGTAAACAAATAAAAACCACATGTTATGGAATAACACCCAAAAATAAAATAAAAGGAAAATAAATAAATAATTTTCTAAACTTCACTTTTAAAAAAAATCAAAAAGATATTTTTAAAAGCAACAACTTAATCAAATGCAAACAGTTTTTCAGTATCATTTTCATAAGCTGAAATATAGGGCTTAGGGTTCGGGACAGCCACCTCCCAGTTAAAAGTACCCAATAAATGATGATTTAATCAATATTAAGCTTACTGATATCTTCAATATTATTGTGTGTTTCAATAGATAATAGAAGGATCTTGAATCTTGATCTTTGAATCATTAAATGCTTCTTAAATGTGTTTGTTTGTGGGACAGCAGTTTGCACCGATTCTAGAATGGCCCACATACAGCACTGGGATAGACTGTTAAATTATAAGCTCGTTTTTGCTTTAAAACACACATTGTCCTTTCACTCTCCTGATCCGTACAACAATAAGTGCAGATCCACGCACACTCGAACGGCTAATATAGTCCACAACCCACTGAAAACTCCATTAGAACTACAAACACGAATCAAGTGTTTAAAAAA
>NW_015618380.1:0-1172 GCF_001515605.1 Sinocyclocheilus anshuiensis
TGAAACTTTGATTGGATAAAAATCCTATGTTAATCATTATTGTGACGGGGGCCCCTGCAGTAAGTCATAGACCCGGGGCCCATTGAGGTCTTAATGCAGCCCTGCTCACGATGTGTACAATGTCTATTTCTCGCAAATGTGACTATACTGTATCTTACAATGTGACTTTTATTTCTCTTAATTTTTAATTATATTTCATTGTGACTCTTTCTTGCAATTGCAATTTTATAACTCACAAATTTGACTTTATTTCTCTCAATTTCGACTTTATATTTCACAATGTGATTTTACCGTTAACATGCAAATGTGTTGTTAAATGATTAAAATATTAACTTACACAATCAGCTGGTATTTCAAGGAAATATTTTTGGTCAAAGGGGGTTGGTTGTTAATTGAAAAACATTTGGGAATGCTTGGCATAAGAAATGTTAATTTGTGCATTTCATAAATTCCTTTGTGCTTCACAAATAATTTTACTAAAAACTCATCAAATACCCATTAATATGCTATTCTTTTGTTGTCACAAAGGAAGTGTTTAAACCAGGCTTCACACATACATTAAAAAAAGTGATAGCTAGCCCCAGTTTTACCCAAATTCTCTCTGAAATCTTTTGCCATGTAAGCATTATCATTGCCCATGAATGTGTATATTTACAAGCAAATAAATACATTTTTAGGGAAGTCCCATTAGTTGAGCTGCTTCATCCATCCCATGTGCCATTTCCACATCCCACTCATTACAGTCCCAGTCCAATCAAACTGACATAGGCCCTCTGCCTCCTACCTTGGGACGCTTCCAGACAATGTTCTTGACTTTGTTGGACTTGTGGCCCAGCTCTTTGAAGCCAAGGGAGTCAACAGTGGCAGGGAAGGATTCATCCTCAAAAAGGGCCTTCTTCTGGAGATGCTCCTGCTTGAGGGTGTTGTAGTCCTGGCCACTGAAACGAATGGGTTTGCTCAGGGATCCTTCACCATCTCTTCTCTCTCTTTCACGAATTAACCGGTCACAAAAAAAAACAGATGGCGTATAGGGCATCTTGTCTCACTGGGACAGTATTTTTTTTAGGAATTGAAAATACTGGCTTTTGCCACCACAACTTAAGTGTCACAAGCCAAAACTCCCTGGCATAAATTCAAACAGCTGACCTCTGATTGGTTGGCCTGTTAAATGA
>NW_015618381.1:0-1173 GCF_001515605.1 Sinocyclocheilus anshuiensis
TATATATATATTGACTTGATTAATAAAATCCTATATGTAATTTTTTATTATTTTAATTTTGTATTTTAATTATATTTGTTGACTTCTGTTTTATTACATATATAGAATTTAATATTAACTATATATAAACACAAAAAGACAGCACAATAAAGGCCAGAAACATTATTTATTGAACACCGACTTGTTCTGACAAATAAATATGACAATAAGAGCACTGATGTCCAATATATTCCCCTCTGAAGTGCCAATAACTTTAAAATGGGCGACTGATTCCTAACAAATCTTTTTGGACAATTTTCCTTTTTTAGCATGTTCGCCAAAACGGAGAAATTAGCCAACATTCATTGCATTACTTTGCAGCTCAAAATGGAATCGAATTAATATCCTTGATCACAAGTACAAAGTGACAGAAATGCTTCTTTGTTCTAAAAAGGGACTCGTGGTATCACAGGAACCGGATTCCAGCCCCAAACTGCACTCCATCACATATCCTGAGAGACAAAACACATCAGTACATTACAAATGTATAATAGTAGAAGAATAACACAATCACATTAAAAGTGTAATCACTTGTGTATTTGTGAGTGATCGTGTGAGTGTCTGTGATTGTCTACCTGTCTCCGCTCTGGACACCCATGGGAATGCAATAATTGAGCTCCAGCCGAGCGATGTTCCCTAGACGCAGCACAATACCCGCTCCATAAGACCAGCGGATACATTCGGCCAGCTTGCTCAGGTGTGCCCGGGGTCCTTCCCCTAGTGGATGATTTCAATTAAGTAAAAACATCGAGAAAAATAAAACCATTGCAGCTTTCTTTATCTCACCATAGTTGAGGTTACACAGGTTTCCGGCATTGAGAAAGAAATGTGTCCTGAAAAGGTCTCCGAAGCCGCCTCTACCTGGCCTGAATGGGAGCGGGGTGTACAGATGAAGCCCTCCAGCCCAATATGCCTCCCCACCGAGGTAATCACCTGTCATCAAAGTGAGAAAACAAACCTTAGTTGTGAATATTGAGATATTGAGCTTCACTGTCAGAGTCAGTTACCTTCACTCTGAGGGCCGATGCTGTACATGCTGAAGCCCCTTACACTGGTCGGACCACCCAGATAGAACCTAAATACAAAAATAGCTTTACCTTGTGTGTTTGTGGGTTATTTTTACTAATGAAAGAG
>NW_015618382.1:0-1173 GCF_001515605.1 Sinocyclocheilus anshuiensis
TAATATTTCACAATTTTACTGTATTTCTGATCAAATAAATGCAGCCTTAGTGAGCATAAAAGACGTCTTTCAAAAACATAAAAAGAATCTTACTGAGCGGTATGTATGTATATTAATATTATTATATACAATATTAATTATTGTATTACTATTATGTTTGATCAAAAGCCATGTATAACAATGTCTGAATGTCACTGCATAAGATAACAACAAATCAAAGCAAGTGTCTGCATCTGCTCAAATGCCGTATCTTGTCTCTTGACTAACATCACTTTTCTTCGTTTCTTATGAAGTCTCAGTGAGTTTGAGCTGGTGTTCTGGTGATTTTTAGTGTCTGTATGAGCTCAGTTCACACAGGTGTCCAGCACAGGAACCACAGGTGTAGAAAATCAGCATGATCCACTAACCACAAACAAACACATGCACACAACACTGTTTTCATTTTTAACACTACATATTTTGATATAGCATTCTACAAACTTCTTTTTGTCAAACATTTCACCTTCAACAGCTTTCTCTGTGTTTGATATCTAATTCAATGACATTCATACATTTTTAAGCGCGTCTTAAGCGTCCAAATACTTCTGGGGCTGCTGTATGGAGACAGAGAGGCAGAGAGACGTGCTCTTGGGCTGGTGAATTATTAAGGATTACTAATATGTCCTAAAATGTCTCTTTGCCCCGTCCATTAACAACCTGTCACATCTATTCCGTCCCTCACATGCTCTAAAACACACAGGATAAAGGTCAGAAAGGTCATGCTTGTGTCCACCTGGTGGATGAAGTTATAGTGCATATCTAAATGTGTGTGGAGGTTTAGATTCTTCTAGAGTTTCTGAGTTTCTCTCTGCTTTTCTTTCTGGTCTTTTAGCTTTATCTCTCTCTCTCTCTCTCTATTTCTCTCGCTTGGCTTCGCGCCTGCCGGTCTATCTCCACAGCCGAGCTGGTCGTTGCCGCAAGCGACGAGAAGCTGTCGTTTCTTGTTAACATCTTTGCGGTGACCATGTTCCTTGATTAGAGCTAGTGTGTGTGTGTGGAGGGGGGTGTTAGTGATGGTGCTCCTCTGCCCCCACCCGAAACTCACCCTCACCCCCCCCAAACACAACCCCCAGAGCTAGTCTTAAAGATCAGTGATTTGGTCAATTGGCCTGGCACATCCTATAGCACTCAAAC
>NW_015618383.1:0-1173 GCF_001515605.1 Sinocyclocheilus anshuiensis
CTCATCTTTGCTGATCCACATCTGCTGGAAAGTGGACAGGGAAGCCAAGATGGAGCCACCGATCCAGACAGAGTATTTACGCTCAGGAGGGGCAATCATCTGTAGTTGACAAGGGAAAAATGAATTATTATTGGCATTACCATTATCAATAATAATAATAATAATAATATAACAACAAACAAATCATTGTTAGGAATTACAAAACAATAATACAATGTACATTATGATGATGATGATTTTTTTTTTTTTTTTTATTAAAATAATATAATGCAGACTGTGTTATTATTTTGTGATGTGTAATAATAATAATAATCAGCAATAAGTAATATAATAATATAAAGTAATGTAATAATCCATCATTACAATAATACAATGTACATTATGGACATATTACTACTACTACCACTATTAATTATTATTATGATATTTTGTATTAAAATATCAATAATACATAATTACTATAATACAAAGTACATTATAAATATTTCATTATTATTACTTATACTGCTACTTCTAATATAATAACTACTACTAATAATAATAAAAATAACAATAATTTGTTATTAGAATATCCATAATGTACATTGTGTTATTACATCGTGATTTAATATAATAATAGAGATTTAAGATATATGATTAGATATAATATTTTTGTTGTTGTTGTTGTTATTGTTATTATTGTTTTATATCCGTAATGCATTTAGTATTATTGTTTTGTTTAATTGTTGTAGTCTGATTATTTTTAATTTACTATTGTATTTATAAATACAGTATAACAATAATTAAAGATCGGTTATGCATATTGGTCTGCATATCAGACACTTAAAAATACAAATAATCTGTACCTGTTATAAAAAATCATTTAGATTGCAAAACAACTTTGCATAAATAATAATAAAAATAAATTATAATACTTATTAAAACATTCGGTTTATCAATATTCATTAGTTTTGTAGTCTAATGATTACTTATTTATTGTCAAAAAAAAACAGAAATAGATTACTAATTAGACATTGGTTCTGCATAGCATATTCATATTGTACATTTAAACATAAAAAAAAAAAACTATACCTTGATCTTCATGGTGCTGGGAGCCAAAGCTGTGATCTCTTTCTGCATCCTGTCACCGATACCAGGGTACATGGTGGTACCGCCAGACAGTACATTGTTGGC
>NW_015618384.1:0-1173 GCF_001515605.1 Sinocyclocheilus anshuiensis
GTAATATGATGAATAAATACAAAATGTTGCTAATTTTAGAAGCTGCGAAGTTCCAAGGAACCGGATCCATGAAGAAAATGCAGTATACTCTAACAGAAGCAATTGAGAATTTAAAACATGACATGTTCAAACAGGCAAAAGCAGAAGTGCTTAGGAAGTTCAGAGATTTGGAGGTATTTGTTTCAGAATACTTAACATGTGATGATTTTTACATTTACAATAGCGAGTTCCCTTTTGTCTGGAGCTTTTTCATTTATTTAAGGTTTAAACTTATCCATGACTATGATCATGAACGTCATTATGATAATAAAAGTGGTCTGAATATCTGAGTAAACTTTGCATTTTGAAATATAAAATACTGCTCAACTTTGTTAAATTCATAAAACTCACAGATTTTCCTAAACATGTCAAAGTATGTGTACTTGAGTGTATGTCTTCTTTGAACAGCAACATATAAAAGATTCTCTAGAGTCTGGACTACAGAGGTCAATACTCTTGCTGTCAGAAACTGACCAAATCAAACTGGGTAAGAGAGACTCTCATCTTGTTCAAAGTAACTAAATCTAAATCAACACTAATTAGACATAATCCAGTTGAAATTCATTAAGTGCAGCTGCTATATTAAAATAATATATTGCAATTCTGTGATGTATCTTCTCTAGATGTTCTTGAAGACATTAAAGAGCTTGAGAACCTGTTACAACAACTGTGTGACTGAGCAAAGAGCAAGCAGTACAACTCACATGGAACAAGGGACGTTGCATTCTTCAGTTCATGTTCTACCGCTTTAACATATTTTGGAAAATTCTGCAAAATTGTAAAAAAAATATGTTAAAGTTTTTTACAAACAATGGCACAACTCTTGTGTCAATTGCTTAGTGTTAGGGCTATCTGTATTATTATAGTGTTTACAGACACTGTTGCTTGCATTTAATGGAATATAATGCATGGGTTAGTGTGTAGCTTCAGAGGAACTATTAAGTATACATAGTTTAGGACCTTTGGGAATGTTTTTTTTAACACAAAACAGATAATCTAACAATCTAACACCTTTTCCTAAAAGGACTAGGCTTGTGAGCATTCCCCTAAATATATTTCCTCTTTTGGGATTACATTATTTTATACATTGTTTAGGAATGGGGATTAAATATATATAATAGTTTTGGAGTTTTA
>NW_015618385.1:0-1173 GCF_001515605.1 Sinocyclocheilus anshuiensis
TTGTACGGAGTGGACTATACAGCAGTCTTAGCCTTAATTAGAATAGACTGTACAATTAGTTCACGATGCAACACTAGGTGTGACAGCCTTATTTGGAAGAAAATAAAATATTCCACTCTCTGTTACTCTCTCATGCTTGAGTCATAGTAAAGAGCGTTCATGCCTCCTCTTATAGGATGTTCTTCATATAACTGTGCAGTGTTTTTGTCTTTCACAGTCTCTCACATTTTGCAGTGCTTGGCATAGAACTTTTCTATCCAATCCATTTGTTTGTGAATGAGACTTCATTAAGAAGGTAAGAATGGAAATAAAAGTATATTACATTTTATTTAACCAAAGTCTTAAGGTTTAATTTTCCATAAATTTTAGCCCAATTTGTCTTTATTTGGTGGCTCCACTTATAGCATAAAATAACATGTAATAATATAATAAAAATGTAAAACAACAGTTGTTTTTGTTTTTACTTAAGGGCAAACCCAGGATCGTGATGGGACCTCTGCTACTTAAACTGCTTTTACAAGGTATAATTTTTCCTCTCTTTTTCTTCATAGATGCTGTTGATAAGGGTATACAGTACAGTACATAAAATCTAGAAAGGCTATTTATGAAATGTATCAAAAGTGGTAGGTTTTTTCAGGTCAGGTCTTTATCTATGAAGGCTTTTGTTCTGTCTTCCCCAGTGCTGCCTCATGGTAATTTTACTGTGTTTAAAATTGTGCATAAAATCTAAATTGCAGATAAGAAGATTAGATATTTACATCAGATAAGCCAAGGAATTTGACAGTCACCAGTGTGTCACTTCTCAGATATTTCCAGACCACAGGCAAACGCTGATTCAACGCCGGCAAAAACAAGCGCCGAGCAACGCCATCAGATACTGATGAGGAAACAAACTGACACAACAAAATCTGAAAAAAACAAAAAACAAAACGTGTTTGTTGGCATTGGTCTGAGTTTGTCAGTGCAGTGTGAATTGGCTTAAAATAATAAGTGATAAATGCTATAATACTGATTAAATGTTGGGAAGTGTTCCGGATATTGGGTGGCATGCAATAACCATGTATAAATATAAATGCAGTAATAAAAATTAAGTTTTGACCGAACCGGGCTAATATGGTCATATTCCTGGTTCTTGTGAGGACTCTAGCTGCTGTATTTTGGACCAGTCTATTA
>NW_015618386.1:0-1153 GCF_001515605.1 Sinocyclocheilus anshuiensis
TTTCATGATTTAAGAGGAGGGGGCAATTAATTTTTCACGTAGGGCAACTACTAAAATTACTAGAAAAATGCAATACAATTATAATTTAAAAATCTAATTAATATAAATGATGTGATATAAACTAAACATAAAAAGAAAAAAAAATCTAAAAATTAATAAATGCAATATAAATAATTCTAAAATAAAACTGATCATATCGTATTTGTCAAATTTTGATCAAATCTTCATTCGTGGGCTTTTCTCAGCAAACGTTGATACAGCGTATGTGATTAACTGAAATTAATAAATCAGCATATCACATAATTAATTCGATCTAAAATAGATGAAAATGCATAATCAACTGGCAGCCATAGTTCATACTGTTACATCAGACACTCGTTATAAAGACGTGTGTCTTCATCAAACGTGCGACTGAAGGCCAGCATCAGCTGCTTTCAACACTTCAAAGACCTTCAGCTGTTCTACACAAACACTTTATGCATTTTCCACCATCTCTTTTGGCCTCCAAACACACTTTAAGGCATCTTTGAAAGCTCCTGGTTTACCCTGCAGACAGACATATAGACAAACTCCAGCACCGTCGTGCAAATGTGCAACAAACCTGACACAATTAACACCATCTCTTACATTCAGACTCCATAACTGATGCAGAATTGTGTTGAAGCCCTAGTTTTGCTGTCGGGTCTTTGATTATATCCACTGTGACTCTCCGGGGTGATTTTTAATTCACCGTTAACTAGATTTAACCGATAACCGATTTACTTGATTCGCCATTCACTCAGTGAATAATACATTGAATTGATAGTTATAATAGAGATTCAAATTAAAAGGATGCATAATGTCATTGCATGTGGCTTGCATAAATAGGGGTTTTAATGCTGGGGTCCTTCAAATATGATGACTGGCCTTATTAAGATATATATTTTATATATGCAAACTTATTTACACGGTGTGTGTGTGTGTGGAAAAAATGTTACTGTGTTACATATGACTGGGTTAAAACTGTACTGTTGAAAGAGAAAATACACTGATGTAGAAATCACATTGTAGAAATAATGTAAAATACCAGTAAATAAAATTAAATGTTTACAAATATAATGAACGCTATAAACACACACACACTCTCACACACACACACACACACACACACACA
>NW_015618387.1:0-1153 GCF_001515605.1 Sinocyclocheilus anshuiensis
TCTAATATGCTGATTTGCTGCTCAAGAAACATTTCTTACTATCATTATCAATGTTTAAAACAGCTGTGCTGCTTCATATTTTTGTGGAAATTGCAAAAGTACAGCATTTTATTACATAGAAATATGTCTTTACTGTCACTTTTGATCGATTTCATGCATGCTTGGTGAATAAAAGCATTAATTTCTTATTATTATAGTTATGGTGCATTTAAGGTGCTATTCTCTTAGCGTTAGAGTGATTTATGGTTAACTTTATGATTAGTTATCGTTCTTTTAGGTGTCTTAAGTGTGAAGAAATAAATAGGCACAGATGAAATTTTTATATACGGATATTTCCAATGCAAAACTGATATAAACCATCACTTTTGAAATGACACAAAGCAAAACTACCTTAAAATCAACATAAAATCAAAATGTATATTTATTTAAAACCCCATTTACACTGTTAATACATGTTTCTGGTTGTATTGAACACAATTTATTGTAGCAAAGTATTTAAAATCTTCAACATTTTCATCAAAATGCTGTCAAAATAGACATCTTTTCATAATCCAATTCATTTCTGGCTAATAAATCAAGTTCCAGCCTACTTTTCTGACCATTGAAAACCCTGAAACATGTGAGATCAGTCAAATGGGATGCGAATGGTGTATCATGTTGACTTTGAAGTTGAAGTGTGTGATTTGTGCATCACTAGGTTTGTTTTGAGCCGTGAGCTCAGGCTGATCAGTGAAAGATTAGGCCAGATTATGTGAAAACTTGTTTGCAAACAGTCATTACTTCTGCAAATGGTCCTGATAGTGTTGCTGAAATTACACACGGAAGTCCTAAAGGCAGGTAAACTTGAACTGTTTTCAACCTTTGCCCATCACAGGAACTCTTTCTTTGTTTTGGACACCTGCTCAGCTCATCAATCAAGATAACAGACAAGTATCAGTCACTGCGAGCAAACCCACTCTTCAGCCGCTTTTGTGTGTCTTCTCAAATTGCACGCTTACTTGAGTCGGGGAATCCTCCTCCTGTGTTTCACCATCAGGTCTCCGATTCTTATTTGTTCCTCTGTATTTGCGTCCGGTTAGCAGATAAAGAATCTTCCCAGGATGCAGCTTAAGTCCATCTAAAGATACACACACACACACACACACACACACAC
>NW_015618388.1:0-1170 GCF_001515605.1 Sinocyclocheilus anshuiensis
TCTCTCTCTCTCTCTCTCTCTCTCTCTCTCTCACACTCACACACAGACACACACACACACTTCTTCACCACAACTCAAACACACGCACGAGTTTCTTCATCATATATGTTAGTAAAAATAGATGACCGTGTCTTCTTGTAGCCTGTCGGTTTGTTATGGTTTTCTTTGTAGCGACAGCTCAAACAGGATCTATAGAAACTTCAGTTTGGTCCGTTTTGTTTCTGTTTTACATCCCGAGACATCAAGCAGCCTACTGTACGGCCAATGAAAATATATCGCAGAATATATTCAAAATATATATTTACGATAAATAAATTTTGAATATATTCAGATTCTCAAACCGAAAATGGTCATTTATTCACTGTCATGTCTTTTGAAACCTCTAAAAATATCTAGATTTGTATTATTTATTATTATATATTCATAGCATTTCTTTTATATTGCAATACAGCCTTCATTTGAACAAAATCAACAAGTTGGTATGTTGCAGTGTTATTGTAGTATTATTTATATGCTATTGTAGTATATGTTGTTTTATATTTTCAGATTTCATTTAAATTTTTTAAGTTTAAGTTTTAGTGATTTTGTTATGTACATTTTTATTAGAATTTGGGTTTTTAAACCGCTATATACCTTAAATTTCTATATACATTTAATTTAATTTTGTTTTAGTAATTGTAGTACTTTAACATAAACATTTTCAGTTGCAAAAGTGTTTCATCTAATATTTATTTTTTTGTTTTCATCTTTATTTTAATTACTGAAAACATTGTTTTTTACTTTAATAACCCAAAAAATAATTAATTTTACTTTTAGTTAACAGTAACAACAATGGTAGGTTGTATGAATATTTGGTTAATATTTAATCTTTAATTTTATGCATTAAGCTATATCTGTATTCTGTAAGTCTGCTAGGTTGCAAACAACTTGTCTTTTCAATGTTTTCTGCTGTGTATTCAGTTTTATGTCCATCTTGTCCAGACTGACTAATCTGGCCCTTTTCTCCATGAACGTCAGGTTAACTCTGCGGTCAGAGCCATTGGCCCCTGTGCTCTAGATTTATTGTCTCTGTGATGGTAGCTGGGTTGTGGTCAGCATGTGCACATGGGAACCACGGATGGCTTGTGCGTTATTGTAATGGACTCTTGCATGGGAGAATTTACCTGTAAA
>NW_015618389.1:0-1174 GCF_001515605.1 Sinocyclocheilus anshuiensis
AAAAAAATAAATGTTGCAATTGCAGGCGTATGACATACCACTCACCGGTTATTTGAATTCAGAAAAGTTATTTTTATTGTTTACTAAAAGATAAGCCATATTTGCATCGCTGAATCGTCTTCTTCGGTGGCTTTAGTAACGAGTTGAGAAGCAACTACATATGTGCATAATGCCACCTACTGGACGGGATTGACAACATCAATTCTAGGTAAATTCTGTGCTCATATAACATTTATTGTTTTGCCTGCAAATTTAGAGGGTCTCATTTGAACAATGTCCAAATATTTTAACTAAATAGTAGGCTTACTATTTAGGAACAATTTCCTTCCTTATATCAATTAAACCAGAAAAACTTTGATTATTTCATTCTTATATGTAAGTTTATAAAACACAAAACAAACCACTTCATAAAGTATTATTAGAAGATATGTTTAATATTAAAAAATTCAGATCACAAAAAAACAATTAACATTTGTGCAAAGTACTGTACAGGCATTTGAAATTGAAATTTTGAGATACCCACAAATCAACATTTGCTGAATGCAGTTAAATAACATTGGACGGCATGTTGAACATTTGTCATGCAATACAATCAGAAGTCACTATTACATTAAAATTTTCCTTCTAATCCCCTTATAAGGCACAAAATCCTTCAGATCTCATGAAAATGACTGTCAGTCCTTCTTACTCTTCAGAACAGGAGGACAGTTTTCACAGTTTAGATGAGACAGAGCCAGAGGCAGGAGTGTAGTGAGTTATAAGACGCTCTGCTTCTCTCCAGCCACTCAGCAACGCTCCATGAACTGTAGAGAAGAAAGACCCGTGTGTGGCTTCTCCTGCAAATAACACCTGCAAAGACTGCAAAAACAAAGTGTCATTCATGTTTATAACAAGATATTATCAAATAACAATTTAAAGAAGTGCAAGAGTAAAGGGAAAATAGCACACTGCTCATAAAGAAGAATGAAAACTAGTTGCTTGAACAAACATTGACAAAATGAGAGTAGTTGCACCTTAGAATTTGAGCCTTTCAGTGGCAAGGGTTCAGCAAGGTTATCTATGTCATATCCTGAGCAACCTTTGGCCACATAGGTGTAAGATCCACAGGAATAGGGATCATGGAACCATCGAGATCTTAAAAGCTTCCTTGGTGTAATAGTTGGATTTCCTGAAA
>NW_015618390.1:0-1174 GCF_001515605.1 Sinocyclocheilus anshuiensis
ACTGTGTGTTGATTTACAAGGAACGGCTTCAGCCCTTCAATTTACAGCACATTTAACGTAATGCTGATGGAAAAGAGGCTGTGTGGGTTGAACGTGCAGTAAGTTCAATATGCAATACGGTTTTAAAATCTGTATGTTTTCCAGAGACATCCAAGTACACAATAGTATGATATGCCAATTATTGTGACTGGAGTCTATTCTACTATATAATCAATGAAAATTAATGTCAAAAAATATATATATGCATGCATATATACGCTGATCAACCACAACATCAAAAACACTGACTGGTGAAGTGAATAACATTGATTATATCGTTCCAATTGCACTTGTCAAGTGTTATGTATTAGGCAGCAAGTGAACAGCCAGCTCTTGATTTCAATGTGTTGGAAGCAGGAAAAATGAGCAAGTGAAAAGATCTGAGTGAGTCAAATAGTAATGGCTAGATGACTGGGTCAAAGCATCTCTAAAACGGCAGGGTGTGGGGTGTTTCCAATATGCAGTGGTTAGTACCTAACAAAAGTGATGCAGGAAGGACAACCGGTGGACTGCCGTCAGGGTCATGGGCGCCCCAAGGCTCACTGATGCACGTGGGGAGTACAGATGAGCTACTGTAGCTCAAATTGCTGAAAAACGTAATGCTGCTCAAGATAGAAAGGTGTCAGAACACACAGTGCATCGCAGTTTGCTGTATATGAGGCTGTGTAGCAACAGCCCGGTCAGAGTGTCCATGATGGCCCTTATCTACCGCTGAAAGTGCCTACAATTGGGCTGTGAGCATCAGAATTGGGGCCGGATACACAAAAATCTTCTTAAGAAATAAGTTGTCATCGTTGTCACTTCAGAAAACTCACACACAGTTCTAGTATGTATGTATGTGTGTAGCTAGTGCTATTTTGCAATACTTATTTACAACAATTAATTTGCACAATTAATAACCCAATAAATTAATTAAATCAATCTTTGGGGATTTAAGACAAGTCTGAGGCTATCCTAACTTTAAAAAGTTATTTATGATAATTTTTTAAGAAGAGTCCTTTGAAGAATTTGAATTCTTCTTAAGTTTTGTCTTAAGAACAAGCTTAAGAATAAAGATAAGAGAATTTAAGAAGATTATTTTAGAATAGGGTTGGGCAGAAAGATGATGCCATCGTCCATCGCCGATGGCTGATAG
>NW_015618391.1:0-1174 GCF_001515605.1 Sinocyclocheilus anshuiensis
CTGTAGGATCTTGATCTGTTGGTCTTTCTCTGCATTGGACATGATGAGCTTCTTCAGCTGAACCTCAAGAGCAGAGACAAGTGTGTCTCTCTCTTTTCTCCAGCTTTCCATCTCTTCCTCACGAGCAGCAAGACGTGTGGCAAGAGACTCCTAATTGACACAAATTAACAGTCATTCTCTCTTTAACTAAAAATATATTTGTCTAATTGCCTCTGGAACACACATTGCTCTTTACTTTTTCGGCCTGTTGGCGAGCATGCCGTTCTCGATCATCAGCGAATCGCCTCATGTCCTGATTCCTTCTCTCCTCAGCCTCTTTAGCCTGACCAATCAGAACCAACTTCTCCTCCAACCACTTCCTGCGCTCTGCTTGGCGCTTTTCACTGGCCAGCTACAAACATGAACCCCAAAGAACCACACAAAGACAATGAGCACACATTTCCTCTTACAGTTGAAGAGAAATTGAGAATACATTTGGATGAGAGACCTTTAAGCTCTCCTGGGCCTGAGCGGTCTGTTGTCTGGCCTGTAAAACATCATCAGAGATTGATCTGGAATCTCTCCTGTTCTTCTGTTCAGCAAGCATTTCTCTCAACCTCATCAAGTCTGGAAAAAACACAGCGAGGTCTGAGGCTTAATTAGAATCCTATAAATCTTGGATTTAAAAACTATTTTAAACAAAAAAATGTTGACATATCAAGAATAAGAAATGTTTAATATTCTGTACTTATTCTAGGTTACTATGAAATAAGTACATATGTGACTATGATCATATGAACTTTTTTTTGTTTGTTTGTTTCCATTGAAGAACAAGATGATCATTTAAATCACCTCAAATCTTGCTGGAGAACATGATCAAGTGTTGTCAATAAAGCAAAATGGAGACACACCAAATAGTTTAGACATTTTTGAAACGTTGATTTATATATAAAAAAAAATTTCATTGTTACATGCAGTATTTTTATTTATTTTTTCAATTTATTTTATGTTAGAAAGCAACACCCTGCAATACTTTCATCAAATATACATTTTTTAAATGTATGATATCTCTATTAAATGCTATACAGTACATTCACGGATTATGAATGCAATATTCTCCATGTAATCTTGTACCCTGAGTGAGCTCATTTATCTGAGCCTCTCTGTTGTCCAGCTCCAGGTCCAGCTCTGTCTG
>NW_015618392.1:0-1174 GCF_001515605.1 Sinocyclocheilus anshuiensis
ATACAGAACTACCAAATGTTGCTATAAGTTTGATTGCAACATATACTAATTGCTGTTAATAGTGTTCATAGCCTGTTTGATTACATATTTAATTGAATTTTCCATACATTTCTGCCATATGTACATTTACTGACATAGTCACCACCGATAAGCTACTACTAAATATATTGTAGAAACATATATTTTACAGCTGCTTTACAAAGATTTGTATCGTGAAAAGCGTTATACAAATAAACTTGAATTTCATTTAATTTAAATATTAGCACACATACATCACTCACTCAGATGTATGATTCATGTTGTGATGTGTTCACCTGCAATATTTATTGAACATTTTCCTGTCACACAAGAATTGTTTTTCCAGAATCATGTAGGAGAAGGGAACCCCTAATGTCTTTGAATGGCAGGTTCTGCCATTCGGGACAACGTGCAGCCCCTGCTGTACGACCATTGCCTTACAGTGGCACGTTAGAGACCATAACCAACCGGATGAAGATGTGAGGTTCTCCATAGAATGATGCTTTTACATTGACAATTGCTTGCAGAGCTTGCCATCACCAGAGGAGGCTAAGCAATTGGTTGACAAACTGAGGGGGCTATTAGCTGAATAAGGCTTTGAATTTAGACAATGGGCTAGCAATGTGCCAGCTGTCATTAACCATCTTCCACGTAAATCCAGATCGGATGGGTTTGAGCTCTGGTGCTTAGACTGATGCTTATCATGCTCTAGCCCATGATAAGACTGATGTCCAGGAGTCCACATTGGGCCTTATCTGGAATTGCCAGATGTCTTGATTTATCGTCACTGGCCCATCAATCATGGCGCTCCCACCATGAGGATTATTTACAAAGTTTTAGTGAACCAGTACGACCCCTTAGAATATATCCTTCCGTATACTACCAGGCTAAGGTGCTGGTCCAACAACTTTGGAACAAGCAGCACAGCTGCAATGATACCCAACTTCCCCAAGCCTTAGTCCAGAGCTGGAACAAATGGGAAGGTGAGCTGCAGTTTCTTCACAAGATCAGTTTCCCAAGGTCATATATACCAGCATCAGTAGATCAAACCAGATCTATTACAGACCTTCATGTGTTTAGCGATGCCTCAGAGAGTGCATATGGAGCAGTTGCCTACCTGCGCACTGAAGATCAGCTGGGTAAGATCCATCTGTCA
>NW_015618393.1:0-1172 GCF_001515605.1 Sinocyclocheilus anshuiensis
TCATTCAGCACAGGGGTCGTGTGTCAGGGGTTAAAGGTCAAGTCTGTAGGTGTGGGAGGGAGTGCTGAGGCCTCAGGCAGGTAGGGTCTTAATTGGTCCTTGGGGAGAAGAGAAGATTTTTTTGTGCCTGTCAGGGAGTCAGTCTGTGATGAACTTGGAGCATTTATGATAATGACTGGAGGAAAGAGAACTGTCATGGGGTGAAGATTTCAGGGGAAATGCCTGTGGGAGTATCTGTATATACTGCCTGTGGAATGATACAGTCAGATGAATCCTTCAGGAAATGAATTGGAATTTTGGAATTTTTATAAAGCATTCTCAAACTTTGAACCGTGGTATCATTACCTCTCTATTGTCGGTGACCTCTTCCAATCTTTAGCCAAACTAAACGCAATCACACTTAACATTAATAAGATGCTCTATTCTCCATGAACTCTGACCCTCTCTTCAAAGTTCACTCCCTCATCCCCGTGCAAAGTTTTCGCATTTGTCCTCACCAATTTGTTGACATAACTCTGCCATTACCTCAACTTAGAAGCATCACGGAGTGCTGGGTAATTTCATTAACAAGAGAGGGCCTGCAGCTGCAAAAGGATACGGAGAGATGTAGTGAGTGTGAGGAAGAGGTGGGGGTCACATCTCTTGTTTGTCTCTCTCTGAATGACAGGAATGTGTCCGGCTGAAGAGAAAGAGTGTGTGAGAGGCAGCAAACGCAGCTGTGTAGAGGCAACGGTATGAGAGGGCAATAAATACTGTCATATAGCTGTGTTTTTCTATAATGTGCTGAGTTCAAAATAAGAGCAGGCCTTTCTCAGCTCATTAACCATCGTGCCCCAGGGCTTGGGAAGCAGTGCATGAGGGCTGGTCACTATGAATTTCTATCGTTAGGCCAAGGAGTGTATGCATGTGTCAGCTTGACTCGTGACAAAGGAAACCTTGCTCTTGTCCTCCTGAAAGGTCTTTACAGCACTGAATGGTATTTACAACATTGTTAAAAATGCAGAAGTATGGTCATATGACCTCAAGGATAGCTTGACTCTTGTCTAAGATATTCTCTATAGATAGACAGACAGATAGATATAGTGTGTATATATAAAGTGTCTATATGCTATATGCTTTTGACAGATAGACAGACAGACAGACAGACAGACAATAGATAGATAGATAGATAG
>NW_015618394.1:0-1174 GCF_001515605.1 Sinocyclocheilus anshuiensis
CGCCGACAGCGAAACGCAGCCATCTTTCCATCTGCGGTCTTCCCGATGACGTCATAAAAGGACGAGCGTTAAGTATCTTCTCGTCGTGTCCGTCGCCCGCGTTCTGTGAACGTTTGTGTTTTTGTCTGGTGTCTGCTAATACTTCTTGTCAAAACATGATATAATTACAAATCTAGCACAAACTTTCGAATACCTTTTATTTTTTGTTTAAAGGAATGTTCTCACAATCTGAGATATCTAAGCACAATGTTTAAAATCAAACAAATCACAGATTGTTGGAATGACAAACATTTTTATTTATTTTCATTTCTTTTCACAGAACAACTAGCTTCTCATTAAGCGCGATCTGAGCTTGAGTGAGATTTGCCAGGTAGGTCACCATCAACAGATCCTGCAAAGAATCAGAAGAGTATGAGCACTCCATAAACACCAGAACACAGCTATGATTCAGTCTGAGAGACATTACAGGGTTTCCACTGTTTTATATTTTACAGCTTTTTGTGATTTCTTGGATAAAGATTTTTATAAATCATTTTGATTCAGGAAGTCTGGCTAAGGTACCATTAAAGATAATTTTAGTAGTACATAAAACTAGTTTGACCGATTCATTGAAAAGGGGTCAATTCACTCACATCACTATGGCTAACATGTTTTATTTAACATATGAGCAATAACTAGCCACTGAAATATTTTATAAGAGAAAACTTCTATTCAGCTACCTCACTTTCATTGTAAAAAAAACTTTCATGATGTTCCAGACATGGAAAACAAAACTGTGATATTTCCATGTTTTTCATGACTGTGGGAACCCTGAAAGCATGTAAAACATGTAGTATATCAAATTATACAGAATGTCACGTACGTTAATGTTGGAGTTCAGCATGCTCTCAAAGTCTTCTGCTGTGATCTTGGGCACTTTGTTCACAAGATCCATCAGGAAACGACCAACACTGTTATCTGCCATCACTTTACCAGACTAGAAAAAAAATTATATTTCAGTTTTTAAACAAAAATGGATTTTGTGAGATCATCCTACAAGACAAGTGTTGATAACTCTTGGGGATTCTTGCATTTTCCATAAAATAACTTATTTAATATAACTGCACATTATAATGATCAAATACTAATATACTAGGGGTGCAACGGTTCTCGGTAAAAAATCGAACCGTACCGT
>NW_015618395.1:0-1174 GCF_001515605.1 Sinocyclocheilus anshuiensis
CATTTAACTAATAGGTCTTGCCACAGGCCCGTGACTGAAGCAGTGTGCGTAGGTGTAAAAACACACTTGCGTACTTCATGTTTTCATGTTGGCGGCCTAGTTTTAGTTTTTATTTCAATAGCATACATGACTACGATCACAGACGTTCAAAGCACATGATTAACCCATATCCAAGACCCCTCATTTTGCATTAACCGACTAAGATATCTTCAAAACCTACAGTCGTCTTAATGGGATATTTCTTTCATCATTTACACACCCTCATGTCATTCCAAACCTGTATGACTTTTGTTCAAAATATCTTCTTTTGTATTTCAATGGAGAAAGAAAGACATACAGTTTTGGACCGGTATGACGTTGAGTAAAAGATGAAAGGAATATTCACTTTTGGTTGAACTATTCTATATATTCTATATATATTAATAGTAGTCTAATAACAACGTATAACAAATTTTTTTTTTTGCAAAAATCTGCCAACCCTATTTGGGAACTTTGGTTTTGAAAGGTTATAGAATGTGCCCCTAGTGGTCATTTTGCATTGAATATATATAAAGTACATAAAAGTAGAATGGAGACTTTGTTGTGTCCATTGTAAGAAAAGGGGCGGAGTTCAACATTAAGATCAATAACATGCATTTTAATGCAACATGCAAAACTAGATCAGGTTCAGCTCACACTTGATGCCGTGAGGGGCCCCTAGAAGTCAATTTGTACTGTACACGAGGGCCAGGTCTCCCAGTCGCAAGTGGTTGGCTTTCATTGTATAGTGTTCAGCTTCCTTTGATGGTCTCGGGTCATCCAACCTGATGTTTTGTAGGCCCCTGTTAGTCTGAGGCCCCAGGGCCCTATCCATAATCCAACCCTGCCCACATCCACAGAAATATTTCTCTCCTTTGTTGTGTTAACGGCCACTCCTGTGTTTTGTTGTGACCGCAGCTCCAGAGCTGCCTGAGGACTCCTATCTATTGTTGATAAGGGTTCTTTCTTCAACAGATTACCCATGAACACCCTGAGCTGGCTGAGTGTTGTGGCCTGATCTGCACTCGAGTAGAAGCTAGGACTGTTTGATTAATTATGGACCAATAAATAGCTTTTTTGGATCAAAGGCCATTTATTATAACCAGTGCTAGCTGCAAGCTTCCATGCTGTGAGTATGAAAAGTAGCAAACAATGG
>NW_015618396.1:0-1174 GCF_001515605.1 Sinocyclocheilus anshuiensis
TTTCTACCCTACTGTGACATATATACGAGTACAACAACTTCTCGAACAAGAAAAATGGAGGGTGGGACTTGATTTTGTCTTTTGAACATTGACTGTGCTAATGTTGTTGATTAAAAATTACAAGGGTAGGCTACATGAATGTAAAAAAGTGATGTGCACAGATGAATCATTTATAATAAACACTGCAATATTCCATTGAAAAAATTGGAATTTTAAATTCATGGTGACATTAAATTTTTGTTGGTTCTTCACTCAAAGCTATAATATAATTTGGCTCCAAAATATTTGTAATATGTAACACACAAGTCATATTGACCACTTTTAGGATGGGATGATCCTTTAATGATGCCTTTTTATTGTTTTGGATGTTGTTTTGACAGCCCAGGTCCTCATTCACATTCATTATATGTAGAAGATTGAAATTTAAATATTTGAGTGAGCTCCTCCATCAAATCAACCTTCTGTTTGTGATAACACTCCAAAAAATGATCTCTCGGAAAATGCTTCTAAACCACATCTTGAAATGTCTCAGATTTGCAACGCATCCTTCGCAACACGAGATCGCCTGAGGTCACACCTGGCATGCCATGAAGATAAGATACCATGTCAAGTGTGTGGGAAATTCCTCCGGGCTGCTTACATGACCGACCACTTGAAAAAACATAGTGAAGGACCTCATAACTACTGTGGAATATGCAACAAAGGTACTGGTCAAACATGCATTTAAATGAACTAATGTTTCAAAAGCTTATATAGACAGCAGAACTTGTGCTGTGAATTTGTACGAAATTCCCAGCTAATGATCCATGTTTTTATTGCCAATGACACCATCCTTAATAAGTTAGTTTAGGCTTATTTATAAATGCAGTAAACCGTCTAAAGGGAAAAGGCTCAAGTTTTAAACAGCAGTACTGAAAAGGTTTGTGGCTTGTACTTTATATTTTTCAAAGCCATAGAATAATCTTCTGATTAATAAGATTTGTTTTTCCTACTTGTTCTTCCGATGGTCTCAGGTTTTTCAACTGCATCCTACTTAAAGGTGCACATAAAAACGCACCACAGCTCGTCCATGCTCCCTTCCTCTGCAGCACATCAGTTCCCTGAACCACTCACCAACAGACCACAGACACACAACGGCGCCCCCTACCACTCAGGACGCCAGTGCGCAGTGGAA
>NW_015618397.1:0-1174 GCF_001515605.1 Sinocyclocheilus anshuiensis
ACATTTTCTGTGTCCAGAACAATAGCACTATTATAAAGTCTTCAGCTTATCAGAGGAGTTTAGCCGTTTATATTTCTCTCTCGGGACACGGATCAATGAAAACAGAGGAGGTTCTTTGTTTATCAACCCTTGAGGGCCTGCATACGATTTCACATGGAAATGACACTGGGGGAGATAGTAAACATGGCGTTTTTACAATTGCTTAACATTACAGCCACTGAGGCAACTATTGTTTAACTCGTGACACCTTTTACACTTTTCGGTCGGTCTTAATTTTCTCGTCTCGTCTCCTAACAGTCTGTACGCAGATGTTTAGAGATACTCCACCCGGCCTGCCCACAAAAATGAGATTCTTCTTTGAATAAAATGATGCAACGCTATCGTGATGAACAAGTGACTGTGCATGCAAGCTACGAAGCTCGGAAGACCAGGGAGAGAATAAAACGAGACGCCAATTTTCCTCATCCTGTGGTAGTTTTATAGATTACAGCTGAGGGTCTTCTTCGAAAACAGATGGAGAGCCATTCCTCTCCTCATCCTCGAGATCATTAGCACACAGCTTCGATGACATCTTCAGCTGAGAGTTGATCTGTAAATCGTTGTCATGCTGTAGGCAAACCAGCCTCTTTAGCATTCTGCAAGCTCTTTCGGCTTTTCCTGGCTTGAATCAGAACATATGTTGGCCATTTCAGGATCCGTTGTTTCTTCCTGATACATTCCTGACCTTGAGGAGCTGTGCAGTTGGTTTTCATAAAGCGAGTGTCTTCAAAAAGACTCTAAAGCCACTCGCTTTCGTAATATATTGGGAGATTATTGCATGCAAATGTCAGCTCATAGTCTTTGATTGTATGAAGAACGTGTTTACATTGGTCGGGCAAACACAGAACAATTCAATAAAATCAACTTTGACGTGACAACACAAAAATGCTCATCACAAGTAGAATATGCATCATTTATTAGTTAATGTGGGCAAACTGAAAAAATAAAATATGGTTGGTGTGTGCAGGTTCATACTGTAAAATAATCAATGTTTTACAAGAAAGATTTTTACTAGAAAATACGGTAATACTTTATTTTACGGTATCCTTGTTACACATTACATTAAAATAACAATAACTTATGCATAATCACATGCAGGTAACCCTAAGACAAACCCTAATCCTAACCCTAACCA
>NW_015618398.1:0-1125 GCF_001515605.1 Sinocyclocheilus anshuiensis
CACACACACACACACACACACACACACACACACACTCGTTCACTCACACACACACACAAACACTCACACTGCTGCTGTCAGGCTGAACTTGTGTGTGTGTTTTCAGGCGGTGCTGATTCAGCGTTTATTCGTACTCTTGTGAAATCCAGTGTGAATATGGACGTGCTCACATTCATGAGTCTGAAGCAGAGTGTCATCAACGTGAGTTATTAATTCATTTCTGATGTTAATCTCTCTAAACGAACAGGAAACATTCACATCAATGCACTTTATAGTCACAGTTACACATTTGAGATGTTGAGAGGCTTTCTCCTGCAATATTTTATTTAGTGTCACATTTTCAAGAGAAATGTTTAATGAATTACTTTTAGAGTTTTTGTCTTCTATTAATCTAAAATGTCTTATAATTACAGTCATAGAATTAACAAATAGCTATATATGTAACACTTTACAATAAGGTTCCATTTGTTGACATGAAAAATATTTCTACAACATTTCTTACTCAGCTAATGTTAATTTCAGTATTTGCTAATACATTATTAAAATCAGAGGTTGTATATGTTAATTAATACGGTTTAAGGGACCAGAATAACATCAACTAACAATGAAGAGTTGTATTTTTATTAACTAACGTTAATGAAGATTAATCAAATACTGTAACAACAAATGTTTTGCATGTTTATGTTAGTTAATGCATTTGCTAATGTTAATAAGTGATACTAAAAAATACAAACACATACATCACTGAATCAATGATGAACTGCCTTTAACTGAAACACTGAGTGTTTGTTATTGTCCTCTTGTGTTATCGGCACACTATTCTCCTGTTTGACTCTGTAGAGCTGCTTTGACACAATCTGTATTGTAGAACGTGCTATAGAAACAAAGATGACATGACTGACATGCATACACACACATTTGAGAAACCGAAGCAGTTTCACTGGTGACGATCAGCAGTCACACACACTTCTGTTGAGCTGTTTCTCTGCTGTTCAGTACTTCAGCTCATCGTCTGCTCGGCCTCATGTGAAGGACGTTTGTTAATCTTAATAACGCTGCTGTGTGTGTGTGTGTAGGTGTTGATCGTGTCTGAGGTGAAGAGTCTGCTGGGTGTGAATGTGGCCG
>NW_015618399.1:0-1175 GCF_001515605.1 Sinocyclocheilus anshuiensis
CTACATGCATGTTTGTAGCTGCTTGAACATTCCAGATCAATAACTGCTACGTAATATATTATTTTTATTATATACCATTCTACATTATATTTTAACTGTGCAGTGCTAAACAGTGTATGATCACATAAACTAGATTTATACAGTTTTATTATGCTTTTTAATGTGGTTTACAAACAAAATCCAAAATTGATTCTTGCCAAGTGACAAATGTGTGAAAAAAAAATGGCGTTGGTGACTAAATCAAACACAGTTACTCGCCATTATGACCTGCAAAATCACATGGTTTACATCAGACTGTGAAAATGACTCAAGTAGTCTACTAAGAAAACATCTGTTGTGACTTGAGTAACATTTTTTTGCATGTGCAAAAGGATGTTTAAAGGACTTTTTTTCCTCCAAAACGTCACATTGTGGCATTTATGTGTTATATTGCTCATATTAGGCCATCAGAACGAAAGTATGAGAAGCAAAATCACAATGTGTCCTTATGTTTTTTTCACAAGTGAAGTTTCACACAAATTACTCGTTCATCTTGTGTGTGCAATTTCTGTGAATGATGCATTAATCTGCTCTGTTGTCACAATTACGCAAAATGTTATTATAATAGGGTCAAATATGTAATATAATATGTAAAATACAGTCTCACCTGTGTGAGTGGGGTTTACCCGCACATAATTGGCCAACATAACTTCACACGCAGCGCCGCACTCCAGCGGGATCGGACAGTTGCGGAAGTGACTCAGCATGTCCATGACTGATGGGAAACGCAGGTGCTGCACACGACACTGACCCCATTCAGTTAAAGATAGACGCAAATGCTGCAAAGGAAGAAAAACAGTGGAAAATGCAATATAAATACAGACATAAACAGAAAGATGTGCAACAGTCATTGTGATGTTATCTTTACTAAGCAAAAAGGAAAGCACCAATATAAAGATCTGATATACTTGATACTTTTACAATAATTTTAATAAATAATTGAACAATAATTATTTTTATGTAATGACTAATACTAATACTGATATGATGGCCAATCTTATACATATAAATGTAATAAATAAAAAAAAATTGTATTCAAACAATATAATGCACAGTAAAAAGAAAAAAAAAGACAGAAAATCTTTTAATGCTTTTAAAACCATCAGAAAAAAAAATGAATAGGAAAACATATTCCC
>NW_015618400.1:0-1175 GCF_001515605.1 Sinocyclocheilus anshuiensis
TTCTAAAGCGTTTTTGAAAAATCGCTTACCCCACCTTTAAGTACATATGGGGGTTATGTGCAACAGACGTCAGTTTCTGTAAAACAGGTCTCATCGCTTCCAGTTCAAATGTTTTGTATATACTTTGTTAAATATGAAGCTGTTTTACTCAAGATGCCTTCAAAGGAGAGATACCAAAGATCATAACCAATGTTTATCGCATATGCAAATTGTTATATAAAAGTTCAACATTCAGATAATAAAATTTGAATAAAACCCAAACAATAAAAACAACTAGCTAGGTTAGCTGATTACCTTAAAAGTCTATAGATATCAGCATCAGTTCATACAGCTCTTAGCACTTTCTCTGACAAACGGATACGACGAGACCAGTTTTCTGGTTTGGTCAGGTGATGTTCAACATATTCGTGTCAGTTAGAAAAGGTGCAGCACTTACTCTTGAAAAGATCAAAACTTTATTGGTTAAAATTATGTTTCAGCCTTTATCAAGGGACATGATGTCTGATGAAGGCCTTGATAATGGCCGAAACTTCATTTTAACCAATAAAGTTTTGATCTCTTCAAGAGTGAGTGCTGCACCTTTTCTAACTGACATGGCTTTTTGATTTTTGGTTGCACCTCCTCTTTAGTTGGTAGAGCACCTCTTTTCAGTAATCTTTGATGTTCGACATTTTCGTCATTGTCATTTGCACAAAAAGTTATTCAAATGATTTAAATTTTATTAACCTTATTAAAATAATAAAATATAATTTTATAATATAATTAATCAAATATATTGGCTCTCATTTTGACTCACTCATTGAGTGAGGGAGTAATCACAGGCAATTCATTGCGGAAATTAGCTGACTGATTCTATTCATTATTCAGACCATCTACTTGTTTGATTTGTCAGTCAGTTTAATTGATTCATGAAAAAAGAAGTTGCAAATTGGATAGTATGTAGTATGTGCAGTCACACTTGCATACTGGTGTAAATGTGTCTTCTCCAAGAAAGAAACTTTTTCTATCCTATCAGAGCGATAGAATGGACATAAGAATGAGAAGAGGCAAGAGTTAATTGATTTAATCAATGCGCTCTCTGGTCATCCCCTTGAAAAGAGAAAAATGAATCCTGTGTATGAGGCAGGGGCCCTGTGGACCTTTAAGCTCATTTAAAACAATTGTTTTGCAGAGAG
>NW_015618401.1:0-1176 GCF_001515605.1 Sinocyclocheilus anshuiensis
AAAAAAAAAACTTAATATAAATTACTGCACAAATTGTCTCCACTGATGGCTGGATAACAGAAAAAAACTGTGCATGGAAAAAAATGTCAAATGTAATGACCTAACTGAATGGCATTTAAATGGGTTTTCTGTTTTACAGTCTGGTTGGAAGTGCGCTTTGCATTGTTAAAGTTCTGTTTACATGGGAGATATGGCCAAAAATCTTATCACAATTTTTTTCCATATCAAATGGTATCGATATTTATCACAATATATTAGGAAATACTTTCCACTTTTTGTTAGACCTTGAGAATAAATGTAAACATAACGTGTTTGTTCACGATTAAACTCTACACAGCGTAATCTAACTTTTAATTTAGGAAATCCATTTTATTTTTTTATGGATTCTGTGTTTTGTTTTATTACAAATTTTTCATCAAAAATAGTCTTTTAAAATGTAATCAAATGAAAATGTAACAATTTACATCAAAACATTGCATTTGTCAAATAAGATGCTGCAAATAGAACTATATACATTAAAACATGGATGAAAAAATATCTGGGTTTTATGATATTGATAATGATAAAACTAATTACTACTATTATTACTATACTATTACTTTGAGAAGTACATACATATAATTTTAATATACATACATAGTAATACATTTCTGTCATAATTTCAAGTTAAAACTGAACTTTTATTTTGGTGGTTTGTTGTGAAGATCTTTGGGTTTCAGTTTGTATTTGACAGTAGTTTTTCTCAAATGAAACTAGAAGTGAAGTGACCCTCAGAGCAGACATGCAGATGAAATTCACGTTTTTATGTCCTCATATATTGAGATGACAGACGCTAAAAACACAGCGAGCATCACGTGTGTTTGGGTTTGTGTAGTAGACCACACTATGCACTATGACTTATTAGCCACATGTACTGACTGGCTGTTGTCACATTTATTTCTGCTGTTAGATTAAACGAGTAAAAATGTCCAGAGCTTATCATGATTATTGACTAGGGATGCACGATATTGGATTTTTGCCGATATCCCGATAAATTTCAACTCATTTTGGCCGATAGTCGATACCGATATATAATTATTTTTAATTTTGGTTAGTTTAAGGTAAACTTATTTGTTAGAATTAAATAAACATTAATAAAGTTCTTTTATAATTACAGTACATTGAAGATTTGAAAAT
>NW_015618402.1:0-1173 GCF_001515605.1 Sinocyclocheilus anshuiensis
TCTCTGTGTCTGATTTGAAGTGGGCAGAATGCTAGAGCTAACGAGTCGTAACTGAATAAAATAACTGTCAGTTTTACCCTTCCAGTCAAAATTGCGCTGCAAACATCATTAACAGCTTTAACTTGTCAATGCTGGTAAATGACATGGTATAAGTGGGATAATGCATGGCTAGCTGTGCATTAAACTATTTTAATGCACTCCGCCAAGGTTCTTGGCCTCCACATTGTGCATATAGCTGTGCATTATTCCTTACGTAAACCGATGCATTTTTTTTGTTTCGTTTTTTCAAAATTCTTCAATGAACACAAAGTTCAAAAGAGCATGTTAATTTCTTTCAAAAATATTTATTATTATTATTCTTATTAATCTCTGTTGTTAAATATGTATTTATACATGGTATTCACATGTCTGTTATGTGGAAACAGTGGTTCTGTGTACAAAAGCAGGTGAGCTTGACAAATTATGTTCCAAGAAGAGAAGTAAACTGTTTTGTATGATGTCAGATGTTACTGTATTTACACTGTATTTTTCAGCTTTTTTCTAACCTCCTCTAGCTAAAACCGCTATTATCTTAATCCTTTTTGTATTTATATGTGACTGTAAAAACACGGTTGATTTAGAAGGCAATTTTCACATGTAGTGATTTAAAACATGGAGATCAACAAAAACAAGACATTGTGAGACATGAGCATTGATGGACTATGAGATAGTTACAGACATGTTTTCAAGTATCACATCGTGGTGGAAAAAATACTACCCATGAATTATGGAAATAGATCATGGTATTAACTTGGATGAGAATAGATGTAGCCATAGGCTGTAGGTGACTTGGCAATACCACGCCACAAACATCACCACAGTATCTTTCTCATGCTGTGTGCTCATTATGTTAATATTAGTATTAATGCTGATAGATTGCCATTGAATTCTGTTCCATGATGCTTCGATGTGGGTGGCAAATTTTGTCAGTGAGAAAATCTAGCTATTGAAACAGTCATGCTGTAGCTAATTTTTTACTGCTCTGTTGAACTTTCTATTCATCAAAGGATCCAGAAAAAAATGTTGCATGGTTTACACAAAAATATTAAGCAGCGCAACTGTTTTCAATGCTGATAATAATAAAAAACATTCTTGAGCAGCAAATCCGCATATTAGAATGATTTCTGAAGGATC
>NW_015618403.1:0-1176 GCF_001515605.1 Sinocyclocheilus anshuiensis
ATACATGAGCAGATCTAATCCCATGTATACAGTTCCATAATTCCATCATTTAATTATTCCATAATTTCTGTATAAATTAATTAATTTGGGGCCCAGTATGTATATGCTTGTGACTAGAAAGATTTATACACATGCATGTACAGTAAACCTCTAAACCTGCATGCATGTTAACAGACATATTTAGCTGTGTTATTTTCTTGTCATTTCCACTAGCTGCTGCTTTCCTAATAAATGAGACACAAATGCATTTTATTGTTGCTTAGAAACTCCTTGAAAGAACAGGAACAACTTTAATTTGATAATTACAAAGGAAAAGGCAAAAGCATCTTAGTCATTAAGAGCCGAAATGGAGGGTCTTTGGACTTCCTCACTCGCTGCTAGTATGTTTGATTTAATAAATGATGACAATGTTTTATCTTGAATGCTTTAGTTCACAGTTTATGGCAAAAAGTAATAAATGTTTTCTTTTTTTTTGCCCATTGTGTTAGTAACAGGCTAGTGTGGTTACACAATAAAAGCCCATTCCCACCAAGAGTGATGCAGCAAAACAATGCCAATTTGTGCTAATTTGTGTCAAAAACGTTCACACAAAGCATGACATGAATTTTCGTCAACCTCTGAGACTACCTGAAAAAATGTGAATATTCAAAGGAAAATGCAATGAAACAAAGTGACAGGAATCACCAACAAAATTTATCAGAAAAAAATTGCATTAAAAATGTCCACATAAACATGACATGAATTTACTTTTAGTCCTTTAGCAAATGCTTTTATTCAAAGTGACTTACAAATCAGGAACAACACAAGCAATTTATCATAAGTGCTTTCGGAAGAGGCGTGCTTTCAGTTGTTCCATTATTTTTCTTTTGAAGGTCATGATGGTCTCAGTGGATCATTTGGAAGCTTGCAGCTTTTCCCACCATGGAGGAACAGAAAGGGTTGGTATCGCTGATAACAAATTGGCATCTGCCTCTGAGAAAAAAAAAAAAACTGAATGAAAATAAAATCTGCTGTTTGTTAAGGTTGAGGTTTTATGGACCCTTTTCACATTACCGGGTTTCTCAGAAGCAGATGTCGTTATTGTTGGATAAACTTCTATAGTCGTAAAATGGACTATAAATATAAACTACAAAAAAATTAAAGTTACAATATACAGTATATATATATATATATATA
>NW_015618404.1:0-1176 GCF_001515605.1 Sinocyclocheilus anshuiensis
TTCACAATATTATTGTTTTTACTGTATTTTTGATTAAATAAATGCTGCCTTGGTAAGCATAAGGGACTTCTGAACAGTAGCGTATAAATGTTTATCCAAACTGTATAAATCTCTTCATATTTTCATAGTCAGTTTATAGTTGGCTTTATGTTTTAGAAAAGTCATCATCAGATTTGGTGGTCCTTGGCATCAAAAAGTTTAAAAACTCCTGATCTGAAAGAAAGCTCATTGTAAACACCTTATCCCTTGTGCAACAGAAATTCATTAAAAGTGTTACGCATGCATTATATTTACAAACGCTTTAGTTCACTGCACCATTTGCTGCTCAGTTTGACTGCCTTATTTGGCTATTCTTTTTGAGTTTGCTCTTTTGATGATGTGTTAATCATCAATGACCTTTAAGTCGCATCATTAACGGATGACAGGCATGTGACTAGAAGAAATCTATGAGACTTCTTTGTACTGTTGCAGAAACCACTGGACTGGTTTTTGGCTCTGACAGTTTCTCATAAGAGTTTGGGGGGATGGGAGGCAGCTGTACCTGTAAGTTCTTCCTCCAGACGTTAACTGCTGCAAAAGCCAGCTGCATCTGCTTCCTGCGCGCATCCTTGTGTCGTTTGTATGCAATCTCAATGAAGATGAGGAAGATCCCGGCAACGATACCACCAGCCACCAACATAAACACGCCTGTGCGATGAAAAATACATTTGATCATTTCCAGACAGTCTTCAATGTGACAAAGAAGGCAACAGAGATTATTAAGGCCTGTTCACATTGACAGAGATTCATTTTCAATTAGATTTTTCGTTTGTTGGCAACATGAGCTTCAGTGACAAATGGTGATATGACAAAGTTGGTTTTAATTAAATGTAAATGAGCAGATACATGATGTGGCTACTACCAATCTGATACAGCTGGATGCTATGGTCAAGTAGAACCCCCTACTAGCAACCAACAGCACAGGGACTCAACGACCTTGAGGTATTTGATCGGTGTCAGTGTCAACAGCTCTTTAGAAAGCAAAAGGGATCCTGTGAGAGGTGGATCATACCTGCCATATTCTCGAAAGTAAGCGTGGCTGGTGCATTGCTTCTGGAGTCACACTCCTGATAACGGACCCAGGTTTTATCCAAGTCCTCCATGAAGCCATTCTCATGGGAACTATTAGTTCAGAGA
>NW_015618405.1:0-1176 GCF_001515605.1 Sinocyclocheilus anshuiensis
AGTTTTTGCTCTTGGATCACAGACATTACAAAACTGCAAATTGTACTCTTGCATTTATTCTTTGTTAAAAGAAATATCTGATAAAGAGATACAAACTCCAAGAGTGTATGTGTCAATGTATGGGAGCACACAATGTCTTAAAAGGAGTAGTCTACCAACATTAATTTACTCTCATTTTGAGAAACAAAAAAAATGACCATAAGCATTATGCAGGTTACATATTCACCAGTAGATGGTGGCAAGTGCCTGTCTTTATGAGTGAGTCACTGAATCATTAATGTAATCAATTTACTCAAAAAAACAAACAAACACACAAACAGAACGAAACAGCTTGACTTCATCTACGAAATCTTCATGAGTGTGTGACTGAATTAGTCAACCAACTGATTTGTTCAAAACTGCTGATTCATTTAGGAATAAAATAAATGGCTGCCTTTATGAGTGAGCCATTTAATCATTAATTTAAAAATATATATATTAATTTAAAAATGTATTCATTCAGAAACAAAATGAGTGGATATCTTATTGAAAGAATCAGTGAATCATTCACCGAACGATTTCTTCAAAAACTCTTAATCATTCAGGAATAACATAATTGTGTGTTGTTCTGTGTGACAGTTCTGTTGTGGCTTTGTTTGGAAATATCTGGTCAAAAAATAGCAATGCAATTAAAAGTAAAGTAAAGTAAATTAAAGTTAGCATAAGTATTCATGTAATTATTCAGTAGATGCTCCCCTGCAAACAATAACAACATTGAGTCTGTATAGATAGTTCTCCTATCAGCTTTGCACATCTGGCCACTTTGATTTTCCCCAAAATTGCTCAAAGCTCAGCCAGGTTGCATGGAGATTGTGAGTGGACAGACATTTTGGCCACATCAGACCATAAAACATTTTTTTTTCCCCTAGCAGGCTTCAGAGAGTCCCGTATGCCTTCTAGCAAGCTGCAGGCAAGATGTGATATGACATTATTTAACACATTTTTTTCTCCCTTAAAGCACTGACTGATGAAGAACCCAGGCAACAGTTGAAACTCGTTACAGATCACCAAACTGTTTCTATTGATTTCATAATACTTATGAAATCTGGTATTTAACAGATGAAATCTGTTATTTAACATTCATAATATTTGCTTGTTTTTCCTTTGACATTAAAGAGTCTTGTTAACAAAAAAAAA
>NW_015618406.1:0-1176 GCF_001515605.1 Sinocyclocheilus anshuiensis
TGAGATATAAATACAAATTAAATTAAATAATTTATATATAAAATAATTTAACAAAATAAGTACATTTAACCACAAATACTTGTGTGAGTGAATTTACTCCCGTAGTGAATACATGTTTGCTCTCCCAGCAGCACAGATGTTCACACAGTAGCATCTTTGCTAAAGCTATACCTCAGAGAGCTGCCTGAACCTCTGGTGCCATTTTCTCACTATGAAGAGTTTCTTGTATGTGGCAAAAGAATCCCCTCAGACAGAGAAAAGGTATAGTCAACCATGTTAACCATCACTCACTTCAAAGAGGAGTACATGATGTTATCTGACTAAATTAAACAAGAAATTTATTAATACGATTACATTCTGGTCATTTAGGAACCAACAAAAATATTCTCTTATAATCTCATCCTGTACTTTAGGGTTTGCAAGGCTTGAGGAGTCTCCTTTATGAGCTACCTGTAGCGAACTTCAACCTCCTGAAATACATCTGCCAGTAAGACTGATGTCCATTTTTTTTTTCATCCAAAGTTCTAGGGGGTTGATTTTCTATAGATATTAGCATTTGGAGCTTTAGCCTAATGCGCAATGATGTGTCTAGTCTTAAAAGTTTAACATGGCTCACATTAGATAACACGGCTATGACACATCTCTGTTCCAGATTCTTAAATGATGTCCAGTCATACTCCAGTGCCAATAAGATGAGTATCCAGAACTTGGCAACTGTTTTCGGGCCAAATATCCTAAGGCCTAAAGCTGAGGACCCAGAAAGTATCATTGGAGGTGAGAAAGATTTAGGTCTCCATAAATAGGGTCTGTGGCGAATCCAGGTAAAGTTCTAGTTTCAACTGAGATTTAGATAGCTCTAAAGTTTAGTGTATGTACTCTATGTAATGCTTGTGAGGTTATATGTTGCTGTTTGCCACAAATCTGTGAACTGTGCACTTACACATTCCTCTCTCCTTTACTAGGGGCAGCAGTTGTGCAACATCTAATGTCTGAACTGATCCGTGAGTACAACCTGCTCTTCTCCCGAGAGAACTGCAACACTCCTGAAACATCTTTACAAGATGCCCACCCCATACAAAGACACAGTAACCTTGTGGAATGGGTGCACGAACCACCTGCCCACCTGAGGGAACCTCTGTTGAGCAAAGATCACATGGTCCTTCCAGATCAGACTGT
>NW_015618407.1:0-1168 GCF_001515605.1 Sinocyclocheilus anshuiensis
ATGTAGGTGGATGATAGTTTTTTTTTTTTTTTTCATCTGACAGATGCTTTTATCTAAAGTGACTTATTTCAGGCAATACATTTTATCAGTTAGGCATTCCCTGGGAAATCCAACCCATGGCATTGTTAGCAGATGCATACTCATGTTCTGAATGGCCTTTGGCTTAGCCTTAATCAGACTTTACTGTTGGAAGTCTATTTTTTTGCGGCAGAAAAAATGTAAATCTGACTTTTTATCTCACAATTCAGTTCAATTCTTTTTTTGTTTTTCTCAGATTTCTGAGTTTATATTTCACAACTCAGTTTTAATTTTCACAGTTGTTTTTTTTTTTCACACAGAATAAAACATAAAAAAGGTTCTGACTTTTTTCCTTCACAATTGCAAGTTTATGTCTCTCAATTCTGTCTTTATATCTGGCAAGTCTGAGTCCATGTCTTGCGATGACTCAGAATTGCAAGCAAAAATCAGAATTGTGAGATTAAAATGTCTACTTTTAACTAGCTCACTTTCTTTCTTTCTTTCTTTCTTTCTTTCTTTCTTTCGCATGCACAAAAAAAAATTAAAGACTTTTTTTTTTTTATATCTTTAAATATCTTTATATTTATGTTCCATTAAAGGATGAGTAAATATCAATAGAAGTTTATTTTGTGAACTATTACTTTCATTTTGGAAATGACACCATTATGTAATCTTGATTTGTTTTATAAATTCTCACACAGTATAAATGGCTCTTCATGTATTAAAATATAAAGTTTTATATTTTAGAAAAGGATTTGTTTGCACAGGAGCCTCATTCGAAATGCATGTGAATTCTATAGGTGCAAATGGGACATAGTTACCAATGCTATAGAAAGCCAGTGAAAATATAATATCCAAGACACTATGTGCCACTTCTGTCAAACCACATCCTGCTTTATTGGTAACATGTATGCATGCACACACACACACACACACACACACAATCATTTCCCAATATCACGCTCCGTCAGTCGTGACATGGATTAACACTTCTTTCACACCTCTCCCACTTCACTTCCTCTGTTTTTTTGACACTTAAAAGCTCATATCTCAGGCCTGGTTCAGACAAGACAAGCAAACCCCTCTCACATCACAAAACCCTCGTGTTTCGTCACTGATTGTCAAAGCTACATCTAGGCACACAGAAGCA
>NW_015618408.1:0-1176 GCF_001515605.1 Sinocyclocheilus anshuiensis
TATATATATATTAATAACACTGTATATTGTCGTTTTTAAAGTCCTCTTTTTTAAATTAGAGGTGTAATTGGGGTCGTTCTTGTATTATTTGTTTTGAGGCTAAAATATGCTGATGTATGTAGAACTGGACTCAACGTGCGTTTTAAATATTAAAAACAATTTAACTTAAATTGACCTCGCTTCAATATTAAAAATGCTCTTAAGCCGTGCGCGAATTATTTAATTCAAATATAATAAGACAAATTCAATTCAATCGATACCCCGCGGGCTCTAAACTTCTTATTAGTTAGCCTAGTTGTTGGTTTCAACTTACCATCAGAGTTGACAACCCCTGGAATGAATGAAAAAGAACAAGAAAATAAGCTGGGCATCCCACGGACAAAGATGAAAAGGCAACCCCTCCGAAAAAGAAATGTAAAAACTTGGGGAGTCCTCAGTGGTTCATGATTCGTTACTGATTCCGTCTGTGTGAAGTCGCGCGCACTCTGATATCAGCAGTGAGAGCTGACAGACTATAGGAACCTATGAGAGCCAGTGCTTGACCAATCCAGAGGCGGGGGCCAGTATGTCCACTCTGGACGAGTGTTTAGATACTGATACCGCTTCTTCCTGCGATCGAGTATCAGTGAAACAACTGAGCTGCGACTGCCAGGTCTCTCTTCTCTGATTAAACTGAAAGCAAACTTACAAGGCAGAATTTATTATAAGTAGCCTACAGTATTCAAATTAGCTTCCTGAATAATATTTGTACATTTCGTTTTTTTTTAGATTTACCAATCATTTAAATGGAATTCTTACTGTCTATAAACAATTCTATAACAGTTTGTCTGAGGCTTTTAAATTATCTTTGTCAAACACATTTAGAGCTCTTGCTTTCAAGCTGTCCTGAAGACAGGTCATGGACAGGAAAAAAAAACTAAATTACATTCGTCAGTATGAAATTACACATATGAAGTCCCCCAGTTAAACCAGACATATTTAGGTCAATCTGGGTTCCATTCACAATGAAAGAAATAAATTGTGGCACAGACAATAGGGCTCTGTGCAGGAAATCAGGCCAATTAATTGGTCTCATTCAGGACAAAATGCGAATTTTTTTGTAATGTAATGACTGACGTCACATCTAATCTTAGAAATGTACTAATCATGCTGCACAACACCCATCCTTCACAACAA
>NW_015618409.1:0-1177 GCF_001515605.1 Sinocyclocheilus anshuiensis
AAAAATTTATAAAAAAATTAAGTAATTATTCAAACAGACAGTAATGAAGAACAAATAAACAAAGTAACCACATTAAGTAGTTTTCTCTTTTTATTATCAGCATTACAGTTTAATTATTATAAATAATAGACATAACAGACAGTGGCAGAAACCTGCCGTGTTTACATTGATGCCATGCCAAGCTGGCATTTTGACCAGGAAGTGCACATTTATGAGCATTCAGGGGTAACCACCTGTCACCAGACAGCTTTTAAGTACTAAATTGAGTGGTCTATAGTACCAATTCTACAGAAGGAACTGAATTTAATTTGAGTATCGACTTGACATCAAAGTCGACACCACCAGCACTTTTGACATGCCTGATAGCAACAGTTCTTTTCAGTTGTGACCACTGGCGTTAGATTGTCGAGATGAAATGACTGTGAACTTGTAACCTCTGTCTGTAAGAGATGAGAAATCTGTGTGTGCTGGACATCGGCTAAGCCCTCTTCGATATCGAGATGATGTACTTCAGCTTATTCTCTCAGATCCGCCTCCACAGTGGGCTCAGCCGTGGGCTATCAGCCTAGATCAGCTGCTAAAATGACTCCATTAGCCTCATGTATGAGTTATAGTCAGACTTGCCTGATAATGGCAGACACGCTGCCTTTAAAGGAGGAATTGAGATGGAGGGATGAAGAGGAGGAGGAGTGGAGGGTTCAGAGGGGCCGCTAATCTGTCAGATGGGTGTATCTGGACACTATCGTCTGTGTAAGCCGGCAGGCTGCGGCGAAGCCGAGGCTTTAAGTGCATTCTCAAGGGATGGCCGGGGGGGGTTGCAGCCTTCTCCGCTTTACACGCTGCAAATGGAAGGTGACATTACAGTCTGCCCTCGTTGGACATCAGCACACACTCGAGAGAGAGTTATTTGTTCGTTTTAAGACCATAAACCACCATAGACCCCTCGTTTTTAGATCAGTATGTCTTTTTCAATTGCAGATTCTTAAACTTTTATTTGGTTCCTCTCAAATGTTTGCTTCCATCCCACATAGGAAGTGGGAGTTTGAAAAGACGATATGGGATAGAGGGGAATAGAGGACAGAAATTAGTCAGCTCGCTAAGTCGTGGAAGAATGAGAGCATTACTGGATTAGAAAAGAGACACAAAGATACAGTGTAAAAAAAAAAAAAACATCCAG
>NW_015618410.1:0-1177 GCF_001515605.1 Sinocyclocheilus anshuiensis
ACATCAAAAAGCAACATCTTCATGCTTTCTGGAGCTGAGACAGCTGTTATGAACTGAAGGACAGTAATGCGTTTCAAATGCAGTGATTTAACAGGGAAATCATGTCGAAAGGTGCAATAAATTATTTTAAAAACAAAAAACGATGTCTATCCATTGCGCAAACTGAGAAAAATAATTATGTGACATAAAAATGTATAATAAATATGTAATAACAATATGCATGCTAATGGTAGTTTCTTCCACCATAACATGATTACCATAAAACTGTCATCAAAAATTATTAAAATGATTAAAGAACTGAAAGCTTCTTACACTGTTTACTTTATTATCATTTTACAGCTGTAACAATGGTATTTTGTCAGAAACTTTTGTTATAATGGTAAAATCTTGTACAAGGACATGTGAAAACCATACTGATCCTGGACTTGTCTTGCTAATATTGATACGGCTGATATGGTTGATACCATATTTGCAGTGCAGCGACAAAGATACTACAGGTATAATTTCATTCTCTAAAGATAATACGATATGAATAGTGTTGAAATGAACAAGAACAAGACAGTATCATGGCTGGGGCAAATGCATGTCCACATCCTGTATCAAATGCACATGTGCACACATATATACAGCACATACAACGGAAAGCAGACATCTGGTAACAGTGACAGTGCTCTGAAAGGGGGCAGATAAAATTACCAAACACCAACTTGGTCTTACATCTTACAGTCTATGCCATGTTTAAAAATATATCACAAAATTGAGAAAGCAAGCTCTGGTCATTTGTCACCCTGTCACTATCTCCCACCTAGGTCAGAGATACCTCAGCCTACATACCTCTCTCTGGGTCTCATTTTAAAAATAACAAGTCAGGGGTGCAGGGAAAGCACATGAATAGAGAGACGCACACTATATACAAAAGTCATATGGTGCCATCATACAGAAGGCATTGATGACAGACAGATCCATTTGGTTGATGGATATTAGGCAGATGTCATTATTACATAACCCTTGTCCATTAGAAAAAGGAATCAGCTATTTTACATTTTTGTCACAGAAAAAAAATATTTTAAATACAATCTTATGTGATATAACCCTTGTAATTTTATGATTTATATTGCTTTTGTTAAAAATAAAAGTTGATCATTTCAAAAGTCTCTTGGAGAGCATTACAGCATTT
>NW_015618411.1:0-1176 GCF_001515605.1 Sinocyclocheilus anshuiensis
CAAAATAATGTTCTTTTCAGCAACATCATATGACCCCTTTAAAAATGTAACGATACCAGCCTTTCCACAGTACCGGTAGTACTGAGTTCATTCAGCTTGAGCTCTGCACTCTTGCGAATAGTTTCGCTATAACCAACAAAGTATATATACGATGTAAATAAGAGATTCATTGTGCTGTATAGACAGATTTGTTTTTATTATAACGGCAGTTTTCACTCAGTCAGTGAGCTTGTGCTGCTGCAACTCATTGATTATAAGGGAGGGTCTTTGCTCACTTTCTGTGTATAACCCATTCATAATTTGAATAAAAGTTTTATTTTTTAAGCTAAGTACATACTGCAGTTTCAGGAGTGATGACTGTATTAAAATGCAGGACTGAATCTGAAATTGTGATGCTTGACATTTTGATAACCATAGCAATGGACGGGACAAAACCAATCTGATGTGTCAGAATAGATCTGTTCATTAAGTCTTGCAGCGCAAAATGCAAAAAACCGTCCACTTGTTCCGTTACCTGCAATGGGTTTCTTTGCTATTTTATTACTTACATTTGATCTTTTTAATATAATTGAACAATATTTGAAGGCTACATGCTAATGTTTTAACATTTATTTATTTAATTATTAATAACATTGCAATAGATTTTGCTATGGTACCAAAATTGGTACGGAGAACCGTGGGATGTTACTGGTATTGGTACCGACTACTGAAATGTAGGTATTTTGACCACTACAACATGCATACATGGAGCACATCAAATATGGTAAATGGAAGCTCAACCATACTTGATTGACATGCAAGAACAAACATCATTGGTTCTCTGCATCATTTTTGGGTGAACTATTTCATTTCATTTTCATTTATTAAGCACTTTTAAATACAATAACTGTTTGGATATAATAACTAACTGTTTGGTTGAAATAGTGGTTTAACCAAATTTTAAGTAATTTCAGAGCAAATAAACAAATATCAAAATAGAATGCTGTCAAAAGGCTGAAAAATATGAAGATAAATTGTTTTGCATTCCTACTCACATTGGTTGTGAAATGCATTATTACTCAGAACATCAAAGTATATTAGGAAAAGGCCTTTTTTATGTGCCCCATTTAAAAGGAACAAATCAACTAATGAGCAAAACAACAGTGTCATTCATTTCTCTCATCCTTTCTACTCTTT
>NW_015618412.1:0-1177 GCF_001515605.1 Sinocyclocheilus anshuiensis
CTGCATGGATGGGCAGGGAGTTTTTGCCCAGAACAGAACCATACTAATTGTCAATCATCTTTGACGCTAATGGTCCCGACAGAAATATAGTCATCACAGACTGTCAAGCTTCAAAATGGAGAAAAACACACCATAAAACACACCAGTCCTGGTCAATATAAAATGATGGTTTTATTGAATTTGTTGTATTGTGGAATTGCTTGAGGATGAGTAAATGATAGATACAAAGGTTCTATTTTAATGGTATTATTTGTTTTTTTAAATGCAGTTTTATTATTTTATTTATTTTATTTTACTTCTAGTGAACCCCTGATTGGGAAACAGGAACATTTAACGGAAATGTAAACAGACCAATAAAATAGCTTCCTTTTGTTCGTATCCGGAGATTTATGTGTGTTCAAAACAGCACTTAACATTTTGTGTTAACATATATCTGGTATGGAATGATCTCATGGCTCTAGAGAGATTAAAATCATAAAACACTTTGCCTACAGACATTAGCTAAGCTTGCAAAACTAACATACAATATATATACTTTTGTCAGCTGTTACAAAAGTCACCTTATAGCAACTCTGCAGTCAATTACGGTCAGTGCAGATGAACTTCAGTTACACATTTTAGTGTGGCTTCAGTGTGTGCCACTGATGCCAAGCTCTGAGATTCGGTGCCAGACTACTGAGACCACTGGCATTTTCTTATCTTTTCTTCCCCCTCCCATCCAGCATTCAGAATCACACCAGTGAGTCGACTCTTCAGCCAGTTCAGAAAACAGATAAGATAAGGTGTAACTTACTGTGTTTCACTAAGTGCAATGGAGCCGTTATCTGACAGAGCCTTGCTTTCCATTTTCCCTTTGTGTTCAAACTCCTTAATTGGGTCAGTCAGATTCTGAACGGCAACCTGTTTAAGGTGAGCTTCGAGGTTTATCTTTTGACAGGATGAGAAAGTTGCTTTCTCTGACATTGAGAAACGACACATTGTCAGAGTATTGACGCTCAGCCAAGTGTTTTTCTCCAGGTAAGGTAAGTAGGCCTCCAGGGGCCACATGGGTCAGGGGTTTTGTAAAGCTTTGTGCTCAGTTGCCCCAGAGTGGACATTACTGTTGTCAATTAGTGTTAAATCACGACGGAGCAAAGAGGTGTGGGAAACTGTTTTCACTTCTTGCTTCAGTAGCTAA
>NW_015618413.1:0-1142 GCF_001515605.1 Sinocyclocheilus anshuiensis
AGATAGATAGATAGATAGATAGATAGATAGATAGATAGACCGAAAGACAGATGGATGAACAGAATGTCCTGTAAGAATGTTCAGAAACAACAATCAAGCAGCAAACAATTCAACAGGGCGACCCTCTCTCTCTCTCTTTCTTTTAAAGCGTGTATTTATAGCCTCCAGTCTAACTGCTGTAGGATTTACAGTAGCAAAATGACTGGAGGACAAAAAATATGAACACTCATGCTGACAACACCATTAACACACACAGCCTTCTGTGAGGTAATCTGAGGATATCACGAGCAGACGGCTTCAATAATTCACACTGTTCTTTCACTGAATAGGACATCAGTCATAAACACAGACATATCAGAGTGAAACACACATGCTGTGATCATCATAATGCACTGATGTGTGTGAGTGTGAGTGTTCACGCACATGCTGGAAGCAGCTGCGGACACTGGGCTCGATGTTGCTCCCGCCGAAGGCCGCCACTTCGCCCAGCTGTCGAGGGATCTGAATGGCATCATGCAGCAGAAGACCCAACTGCCTCTGATCACACGTATCACCCGCCGATGACACCTGATTAAACAGACCTGAGAGAGACACAAACAAACACAGGAAATCGTCTATAAGGTGTTTAAAATGTGAACTTTTTTTCATTTACAAAGCATTGGAAAAACGTTGAGAGATATTGCAAAAGACGTGATACGTGAGCACAATGGCCAAAGATGTCCTTCTAGCACATGTTTACATAGAAAACACTGGAAAAGCAGAGCAGTAGTGTGCAGAATCACGTTTTGTGTGAGCGGCCCATGAGAGATGAGAAACTTTACTGAGAAACAGTAATATCTATCTCTGATTCATGGATAGATAGCCAGACAGATAAATAGACTGATATAGACAGACAGACAGGTGTGGTAACTATCCATCTTGAATGGATGGAATGGAAGGATGACATAAGATAGACAGACAGCTAGCTAGATAACAGAGAGACAGACAGTCAAGTAGATACAGACAGACAGACAGCTAGATACAGACAGACAGTCAGACAGATACAGACAGTCAGTCAGACAGATACAGACAGACAGTCAGGTAGATACAGACAGACAGTCAGACAGACAGATACAGACAGACAGATAGATACAGACAGACAG
>NW_015618414.1:0-1177 GCF_001515605.1 Sinocyclocheilus anshuiensis
ACTCCCAGACTCACAAGACCAAACATGTCAGATCATCCCAAAATCTAGAAAATTCTTGTTTGCTCTGGCAAGGCTAAAAGCGTTGGCATGTCCACTCTCCCTTCTGCCGGTCTAATGCAGCATGGGTAATGCTGTCAGAGCAATGCATCGTGGGGAAGTTTGTGCCACTGCATGATGAAGCGTTCTATTTATATTAAAATGAGGGGCTTCTCCTGAGGGAGACATTGAGGGGAATGGAACAACAAACACCCAGCTTTAGAGGCCTGCCTGTGCATGTGTGTGTGTGTGTGGAAAAACAGAAAGAGAGCACCCAAGAGAAGGACAGTGACAGCAAAAATGGCAACCCTTCATCCAGAGAGGCCCTTTGGACCCTGGGAAGAGTTATAATGTGGTCGCAAGCCATTGTTGCGGGGATTTTTTATTTCTAGTGTTGCAGCGTTTGCTTTTTGTGGCATATAGTCATAAAATACCACGCACTGTAATAAAAGGAGAGCCTTAAATCCAGCTTGAGTGACCGGGGGGAAATAGGGCGCTGGTGGTCACGCAGGTTTTTTACCTTGTTAATGTGCAAGCCAAAAGCCTCCAAAGCTTGCCATGGTGATGGATGAGCCGTGAAAGCCATTGTTTGCTGCTTTTAAAGTGTGTATTTGTTACTGTATTGACCTCTGCCATTCAAACCCCAGTTGAAACAGTGCTAGTACTCTGATGGTTGGTTTAAAATGTTGATTTGACTTTTACTGCATCACATACACTTTATACTGGTAGTTGCCTTATTGTTCTGGTATGTATTCAAGCTAACATTCCTACCATGTGTAATTCATTTTTATTCAATTTCTCTGTATTTTGGTGTTTGCTCTGAGCCTACAACATGCTGGTAAGGTTTAGATGCTTACAATCTTCTACTTGGTGACTGACAGTTTGAACTATATCTCATTATGGTGTAATCCCCTCCAGAAAGGCCATCCCTGACTTCATCAATACAAAATAGGCCTGTGAAAATAACACGCCACGATGTCTCGCTGTGCTGCACTAACAGCAATGAGGAGCGATTCCATCTCGTGCGTGTGTAATGATTCTGCCATTACAAACAGTGGAGGTTTCTCTTTTTTCTTTCTCAAACGGCCAGAGAATGGCCTGCACCGGGCTAGTTAATTAAACTCAAGGGTGAAGCATTATT
>NW_015618415.1:0-1177 GCF_001515605.1 Sinocyclocheilus anshuiensis
TCACAAAAATCACCACAGCGTGTCTAATGAGTTTACTCTGAGCTGAGTCTAATGAATGCCCTCCTGTGGTATTTTTTGTGCATTGCTATGTTAGATCATTGTTTTTGTGTGATTTTGTTCTGTCCTTTTCTACTAATATAAACTGATATGTAAAAAAAGAAAAAAAGTCAGAGGACCCAAAGCAGGCCCTCCTGTGGTGATTTTTGTGAATTACACCACTGCAAATTGAGCCTAATGCACTTAAACGGGAATTTGTTCTATTCTCTCTGTTTATATACATGAAAACAATTAAGTGACCAAGACTTTTACGTTCAAAGGTAAACAATTTCTTAAATGTAATCTTGGCACTATAACTAATAATAGCAGAATGACAGAAACTAAAGTGCAGTTTTGCATCCGCGCCACTAGGCGGCGCAAGCGGGTTTCACCTTCAGTCTGACTCCTTCGGCTGCTTGACAACATGACGCTTGATGACAGTCACAACAACAACACGTGCAGATCCTGCAGATGACAGCTGTTAATGTCAGTTTAACAACATGTTTTTCAGCGAATCTGCAAATAAAACCGACACGCGGTCCGATGAAACGCTGGAATCGAGTGTGACGCGACTCACCTGTAAGTAACTTTCCGCATAAAGCGAATTTCTCTTGTTCAGTGACTTGCACGCTCTGTTTAGCAAATGAATCGGTAGTTGCTGCGTTTCGTTTATAATCTCTGAACGAATCGCCCTGATATTGACATTGTAAAGCGTAGTAGTGAGGAATCGCGCTGTTTGTCTCTGTTGATCCTGCAGCAGGTGTTGTGTGAAGATCTGATGATTCTAGTTCTGACTGCCATAAAAAGAGCACAGCCATTAAAATGCTATTCTGTTTGTTTTGAACAATGTTAAAATGAAAAAAATTAAAAGCATGATGCAATAAATTAAATTTGATGTTAGAGCAGTTTACAGTCAGTGATTGAACACTGCGATTGCTTTTAGATTTAATTGAACAGTAGATCGAATGAAACTGATTGATACAGCATTACAGAAATATAATACAGTCTGCAGTGTTTTATAAATATGCAACATTAACATATTTCTCTATTATTTTTATTACCTGTTTTTAGACTTGACATGCAGTGTGTCTAATAATGTATTTCTGTCTTGACTCTCCAGAATAAGTGATGTCTTGTTGGT
>NW_015618416.1:0-1175 GCF_001515605.1 Sinocyclocheilus anshuiensis
GTTCTGATGAAGAAACAAACTCATCTACATCTTGGATGGCCTCAGTGTGAGTAAATTGTCAGCAAATGAACTGTTCCTTTAAATGAGACATGTAACTTGAACTTTTTCACTTGTTTTTTTTTTACCTTTTGTTTAAAAATGACTACTAATATAATTAATAATGCTAAATGATACCTTCGTATTACAATGATAGACAATGTTAAAAGCAACACATTTCTGGTTTGGTGTTCTGGTTTTGGACTTAAACCTTAGACAAAAGCGCCTGGACTAGAAGACGGCACATAAGGGAGCGTTTTCAGACTTGTTTTTGACTCACTGCCCTGTCATTATGTCAATTATGTTTTCCTATGAGGGAAAGAAAAGTTTTTTTTGAGATTACATAGACACAAAAAATGGGATGAGAAATTTATTTCGAATTATTTAGGTTTACAAAAAGAATTGAATTTACACTGAAAAGAAAAAGATATTCATGTAGGTAGAGTAGCTTGGTCTTCGCCCTCTATGACGCGACTCTCGGCAGTGACTTCCTACAGTAGAATGTGAACACAATTCATTAGACTGATCATACACAACCTAAGCCATCAGCGTTCTTACTCTGTTGACCTGGAAATGAGATTGAAATGAATGTTCTTGTTTAAGGGGTGTACTTACGTTGCAGTTCGTCTCGGCTAGTATCATCAGGCACTCGATGTGCTCTGACATTTGTGCTGTCGTCTGCTGAAGCTGAATATTCTCTTCTTCAAGCAAACTTATCCTGAGGAAGTTAAATAAGAAATGCAGTTTTTGGATTGGAAAAACAAAAGTACCAGTCAAAAGTTTGCGCTCAGTGATAATTTTGTAATATTTTTGAATTAAGTCTCTTATGCTCACCAAGGCTGCATTTATTTGATCAAAATTCAGTAAAACAGGCATATTGCGAAATACTATTATAATTTAAAATAACTGTTTTTGAATATATGTTAAAATGTCATTTATTCCTGTCATGCAAAGCTGAATTTTCAGCATAATTTGCTGCTAAAGAAACATTTATTATTATCATCGATGCTACAAACAACTTTTGCTGCTTATTGTTTTTATGGAAACAAAGACACTACTTGAACAGCGTTTATTTGAAAAAGAAATCTTTTGTAACATTGTAAACGTCTTCACTGTCACGTCTGATGAATAACAGTATT
>NW_015618417.1:0-1178 GCF_001515605.1 Sinocyclocheilus anshuiensis
GTTATGCTAGCATGTGTGGAAATATTCAAACCACGTGTGTTACAATTTACCCCGCGTTACTCTGTGCCCTGCGCTCCCCTACTTCTGTTGAGTCAGTTTTGCTTATCTGCTTATCTCTAATGTGTCTTTCCGGTGTGCCACTGCCACCTGTATTCTTATCAGCACTTTTTATTGTAACAAACAACAACATTTAATAGCTCAAATGGCTTGTATTAACATTATGTAATATAATGACATACGTTGACCTGTCCTGTAAAATATACACTCACCAAATTCCTTATAATTACTGACTTTCACCAGAGGGAGGCGTATCTGCAATTATGTATTCTTGTACTGGCTATTTCTTAGGATACTGTCAGGTCATTAAGTCATTAAAGAGTGAATCAGATGCACAGTCACGTTTATTTCACAGGTAACCCTTGTTGTTTGTTATTCTTCTGATTTTTACCTCATGTTTTCTTCTATAGAGCTATTTTATGAAATGAAAACAACTGGTCCGGTAATAGGTTTTAGTTTAGACTTTAAGGTTAATGTGCCGTGAAAGACCCTCTGAATAATGTCACTAGCAGCAGCATCACCAGATAAAGTGAATGTGTTGTAAGTGCCCAACCGTCATTTGCGATCGAGAGCACGCGCTCCTGTGCGCTCGCCCGCGCGCTTCAGTGTTACTGGCGCTCTGCGCGCTGACAGCCTGCTGCCGCTGCTGCTGCTGGACGGGAACCATGGAGGAGAAACACAAAGATGAGAGCGCCAAAGACCCGCAATCAGCGTCCTACCAGAGAAGGATGTGGAGGAATTTCCAAGAGAAGACCAAACCATTTTTGAGCCCCAAACTGGGGTCCGAACGACGCAGCGGGGATGGTAAAAAAGAAAGCGGGTTGTGGATGTTCAAAAGAAAGAAGAAACAGGTCCTGGACCGGGTCTTCTCGTCCTCGCAGCCCAATCTGTGCTGCTCAACTCCGCCGTCTTTCGTAGGCGACAGAACCCTGTGCGAGCAGCCGGACTCCAGCGCCGGTAAAGGGCTCGGGATCTCACCGCTGGCCGCTGCTGATGGAGCTTCAGTCAGTAAACCGGAGATTTCCGTATCCGCGCACGGAAGCCCGAAGCTCCTGGTGTCTCATCTGGTGATGTCTCAGCAGAAGAGCTCGTCCTTGGGCTCGACGTGCTTCGAGAAGCTG
>NW_015618418.1:0-1178 GCF_001515605.1 Sinocyclocheilus anshuiensis
AACATAACATAACATAACATAATATAAAATAATATAAAACCTTAGTGGTACATATTAGTACCTGAAGTGTACAAATTAGTAACTTTTGAAAAAGTATTGCCCCAGTGACAGAGTTGTACCGTTTTTATGAGAGTGTAGCCTATAATATCTTTGATTACATCGATGATACCACCAGCATTGAGGTAAATAACAACTGTTAGCCTGAAATACTCATTCTCGCTATCTGGTAAAGGTCTGGAAATCCCTATCAATTAGGAAAGATGGCAAGGTGGAAAGATCAAAAGTCATCCTATGTGTGAAGGTACTACACCTCTTCCCAGAGACCATAAATGATTTATTTTGCAGACAGTATAAATTTATCATGTAGCTGTACATTTTTATGATATAATAAATCAGCTGCATCAGAATCAGGAATGTGAGTCACTATTACAGGAAACAGCAGAAAGAAACAATGAAGTCTAAACTCTGCCAAAATAACAAATGCAACATCTTTGCATGATTGCATAAACAGTAAACAGCCATTAAATGAACAAATGTTTCTGAGGAAGCTTAGGGGGACAATGGTGTCAGGCCATCCATTTTACAAAACATTTATTTAATTTTTTTATATACAACATCCTAGAGAGTGTCATCATTTATTTTTGCTACCTTATCATAAATAATTTGGCTAAAATGTATGTTCACCCATTTCTCTGATATAAACTATTAATCTTACTACATGAAAATCCATCATTTCCAAAGTGACCTTAAGTCTGCCACCAATAACGATTCTTTCAAAAGTTAATGTACTTTTTGAGATGAAATACAAAACATGATGCTTGAAGAAAAAGAAAAATCTATGAAAATATCACTTATGAACAGAATATTTTGTAAATAATCTCTAATAAATTTGTACTTTTGTCATATGCAAAAAGTGTAAAAATATTATTTACTTTCAGGATAAAATGCTATAAATAAAAAGTACAATTCATGTACATTATCTATAAATTGTATTGGATATTAGGGCTGCCAATGTTAAAGCATTGCAAAGCTTGTTATGAAATAAGAATGTGTGGAGAGAACAAAAAAAATCTATGTAAATATCACTTACGAACAGAATCGTTTCATTCAAATTGCAATTTTGACATTATGCAAAGCATTAAAAATATTACATTTTAGGATATATAAAATGCTATCAG
>NW_015618419.1:0-1174 GCF_001515605.1 Sinocyclocheilus anshuiensis
ATGACAGAATTTTCATTTTTGGGTGAACTAACCCTTTAAACATGTGAAACGTTTGTTGCTGTTTATGACACACGTTTGTGTGACTTTGCAGCTGTAGTTTGATCATGCTGGAGGGTCACACTACAACATCTAAATGCCATGTGGTTGATCCATCACCTGGGACCGATCTCAATCTGAACAAATTCACCTTCACAGGCAACAGCGGTTCAGAAGTGAGTGTTTGGTCCAAATAGCCCATTTAGTTGATGCAACACGCTCTTCACAAACATAATGTTTTCTCATCACAAAAGCCGGACTGAGTAGTTTCCCACAGTCTAACCTAAACTCAAGTTGACCAAACAAAGAGGCCAGGCTTGTGAATACACAACCAGTGGCACCACATTTCCCATATGCACATAAAACACACAATATAAGCCTGGCACTTTGCTATGCTTAAAAACAAGCTCACAACCTTAGTTTCTTAAAAATGATTGAGTCATCATTTAGAAAGAACGACAATGTCAGACACCATTGACTTTCATGCAATAAAAAAAAAAGTAAACAACAGTCAGTCTCTAACATCTCCTTTTGTGGCCCACAGAAGCAAGCAAGGATTTGGAACAACATCAGGATAAATGACAGAAATGTCATTTTTGCCTAACTATTCCTTCAAGCACTGATGGAGTGTCCCATCATGCGTCTCAAAACAGTGGCTGTGAGCTTATCCCATCATCTTATGAAAGCGCAGAAATGCTGCCTAGGTAGGGCAGCTCACTAGATTTTGAGATACAGCCACTGGCTTCTTGTCAACAGACTCATAAGCTAACCTGCTAACAGAACTCGGCGGTTCCCCGGTTTACCAGCTAAAAAAATAAATTAGCGAGCAGGTCCAAAACAACAGAGCTCGCTTACGTCTCGGGCCTCTTTGAAAGTGATACACATCGCTGCATCACACCTCAGCTGTCCTGATGCGTTCGTGCATGCGTACACCTGACCTTTATGGTTTAATATGTTTTTTTTTTTAAATGAAGTTACCTTGTAGAAGGCCCCGTTGGAGCCTCGCACCTCCACCGCCAACCCGTCCATGTTCGTCGGCGTGTCCCCACGACTGTGCCTCTCTTTAGGCGCTCCGACAGCGTGCGAGTCCGGTACCACCCCCAGCTTCACGGGCCTCTCGCCGTTCTCCGGCCGCTTG
>NW_015618420.1:0-1178 GCF_001515605.1 Sinocyclocheilus anshuiensis
CTTCGATGGGATACATTAACTAGTCAGAATCTCATTCTGCCAAAGATTTTACACATGAAAGTGCACCCTCATATTAGAGGAGAGGGATAATAACGCAGCCCAATATTTTTGGAAATACTTTGACTAGCTTGAAATGAGGAAGTAAAAAGCAAAACAGAGCACCCAGGAAATGCCACATATTGACACAGATGCTGCAATTAATCAGAGCCTGAAGGAACATTGTGTTTTTAAAAAGAAAATTCCCCAACTTTTATTCTATAAGTGGAAGTTTGACCTCAACCAGATGGAATGCTTTTAGCTGGAGAGGTGCATGAGGAAAAATGCATATGCACTGGCAAACACAGCAGATATGAGCTCTGAAGATCAAGTTTTCTGAAAAAAAAGAAAGGAAAAAAAACCCTACATAAACTTTTCAAAGTTTTGTGGACTAAACAATAAAAGATGCATAGCAGCAGGACATCCCAAGTGCTTTAAAGAAACAAGCTTTCATGTTTGTTTCTTTTGCACGGGTGTCTATGAAAATGATTAGGCCCAGAGAGCATGCCCAGTGCCACGGATGTAAATTATTTTTGAAATATTAATATTTTGGTGAGGTCTTAATGTCTTGTTTGCAAGTATTATCAAAGTATAAAACTGTGTGAGAGAAGTTTGTAGAAATATGACTAGACAGAGCAAATTATATTAATTCTAATGAGTTCCAGAGTTTGGATTAGATGTGTTAACTGTAGCTGAGCTGGCATTTCATTCATATTGCATAGTGCATTTTTTTCTCCTCTTTGGGAGTAAGAAATGCAAAGGAAGTCCTTGAAACATACTGTGAGTGGAATGTGTACACAACCCCCAATTAAAAAGAAGGCGTTTACAACTAAGTGGGAAAAACTCTTGAGAATTCTGCATTTCTGTATGTGTTACTCCTAAATGTAGTTTGACCTTTAGAACAACACAGACTTGTATAGCAAATACTGAATGCAAAGCAATATTTTTGGTGACAAGCAGATTTTATTTATTTATTTATTTATGTTTGCTTACTGTTCGTTTAGTGAAATGACCTCTGGAAAAGGGTTTTTAGGCTTGGTGTAAAATTGGTGTAAATTGCTCGTGATCTGCACTCTTAAAAATAAAGGTGCTTCAAAAGATGGTTCTTTAAAGAACCTTTGACTGAATGGTTCCCTTTCATG
>NW_015618421.1:0-1177 GCF_001515605.1 Sinocyclocheilus anshuiensis
ATACATCTGCATATTTGCATAGACGATTGGGGCTCCCTAAAGTAATTGAGTTAGGTTTTTCCACAGGCAACCCTGATTTGAATAACCGGCACCAAACTCACTGCATGGGTAATGCAGCGTTCTCATTTGTAAGAAAAACACAAAGTTGATTTTTTTGCTTGTCTTTAGGGAATGTGGGGGAGAGTTGAATGAGTGTGCTGAATACAATGATTATTTTCTTAATTAACTTTTTGTTATGACAGGAGCTGGATTGGGAGCTCCATATCTAAATCATCTCATTTACATCCGCCTCTTCACTCATTAACATATAAAAAAGATTCCTGTTTCGATGAGAAAGTTTGGATTCCACCCTCACAGTACCATCATAGTCTGATTGACCTGATAGGCAGGAATCCCCTGAGTCTTTGCAAACACAAAGGAAGGCCGTCAACGCAGCTGGCTCAGAAGTTTGATTTCAATAAAAAACATATGGGTTTCAAAGATAAACAAAATGATTTATTTCATAGCATGGTGTTTGTTTAAGACCACCATTGTGCTAATGCCTTAGCAAAAAAAAACTAACTACATTATTTAATTTTGCATATTATTCCAACAGCCTTAGGATTTCTTTCACTTTATCCCACAGGCATCATTGGTCATTCAAAATCAATAAAAAAAGTATGAAAATATATATAAAATATAAATTATGTATATAAAAGCTTAAGCTTAAAGGACAACTGGGCAAAAACATCCAGGTTCGGCAATTGTTTTGATGTACTGTGAATAGTGTTGTTTTTCCAAACCGTGTTTTTCACTGACATGCTAATATGACTATATGGTTATACAACACTTTCAACAGCCATTGCATTAACAACATGGACAAATACACAAATCTCTGGCATTACAATTCAGCCAATACACATGTTAACGCATTTGAAAGCAGCAGTATTATTTAACAATTTAATAAAACACACACAAGGTGCAGGTGTTATGCACTGTATACCATTTCAGATACAAACAGATGGGCAAAAATATAAATACAAATATAGATTTCATTTAGTTCATAGGAACTTCATTCAAAGTGGAATGTGAAGCACAAGGGAAAGATATGATCAGTGTTGGGGGTAACGCATTACAAGTAATGTGGGTTACTTAATCAGATTACTTTTTTCAAGTAACTAGTAAAGTAATACATTAC
>NW_015618422.1:0-1178 GCF_001515605.1 Sinocyclocheilus anshuiensis
TATATATATATATGTGGAAAAAAATGCTTTTTCTCGTTTCTTGCAGAAAAAGAATGTGACCTTGACAAGCACTGTGGTGTGTTGGACCCTGAGAGAAAGAAAGTTTGTACTCGACTTTTGACCTGCAATGTGAGTTGACCACCACTTCCACATATCATAGTGAACAAGTTCTGATCTTCATTCAGTCCCAGAATATTCTGGAAAGCAGAATTGTTGCATTTGCTGCTTTTTTTTGCTGTCTTGTAGTAGTGAAAATCTATCTCGCCTTCAGAGCATTGAAGCCATTCAGTGGACGCTGGTTTCAGTGTGTAGACAGACAGGAAGTTCAGTGGACATGACTGACAGGAAATGGGGAAGGGATTACAGGAAAAGCCTCACTTCATTTGAGTAGCATGACTTCAGGTTTTTGTTAAATCAGTAGATATTGGCTGTCATAGTCCTGGTAGATAAAATACAAATATAACAATATATAAACAGCAATAATTTCATATTGTTTTTATTTACTAAAACATTGTAATAGATAATACATTCTGCACATGAACTTGCATGAGAAATTTTAATAAAAAAACTAAATATTGAATTGATAAAAGAATATTATGACCTCTCTTACTGCTCTCATTTTCATGCGTTATAATATATGGACAGATTATGAAGCTGTTTTTTTAATACTAAAAAGTGTATTAAAATCATGCAATATTTACAGTTTTCAACCTCAGAGTTATTGTGTATAATTGATATCATGCATTTTTTTTAAAGAAATAAAGGAAGAATAAATGTCCTGCTCTACAGCTAGATGATGTTCAAAATCTAGGGCACACAAGTGTTATATAAAATGATTTTTGGGGCATAAAGTGAGAATAACATATTGTTTGCTTTGTGCAGTCATAGGGTTGAGCACTTCCTCGAAATTATTTATTAAAACTACACAATCCCTTAAAGGCTTTCCAGTGCCTAATATTCTACAAAATCCAGAACCACAATTCATGATGAAAGCACTTACACTCATCAGTTAGCATACGTTTTATGAATGATGTGATTCACTGAAAATGTGCTGCAAGTCTTCTGTCAAAACAAAACACATCATCATCTCTCCTCCAGATTCATTCCATTCATCAGCGCAGGAAGGTGCAAGGCAGGAGTAAAAACTTTGACCAGCTGGTGGCAGAGCTGAAGATGAG
>NW_015618423.1:0-1178 GCF_001515605.1 Sinocyclocheilus anshuiensis
TGAAAAAGTAACTCAGATATTTCATTGTAAATTAAAAAGTAATGTATTACTTTTCTAGTTACTTGGAAAAATCTCATTATAACTCACGTTACTTACAGTGTGTTATACCGCCAACACTGTTTACAACCACAGAACCAAACACTCTCAAAATCTTTCATTCAAAAGTTTATACTACTGACACATCGAAGTCAAAATCCTGATACTGATACCATAACACAGCTTACAACACGAGTATATTTTCTTCAAGTCCAGGTTTACCTACGTTGGCTACTCCAAGCCAGAATGAACCTGACTGTTCTCACAAACTCTGTCTCTCTCTCTCAAAAAAAAGCAACTTCCCGTTTAAATATTAAATTTAGAGAAATTCCCTCAAACCCTTTTTTATATCTCGGAAAAGCTGCATGAACTGGACGAAACCGCAGAGTGTGTTCACACAGCGTCCAGCCCATGAAAACAAAGAACGTCTCTATGTCTGGACATGACAAATAGCACCTGTCTTCAGACGATTTATTCAAAGCCCTCAAAGTATTTTAAAATGCAAACTGGTTTTAGTACTTGGACACATAAATGCAGCCAGCTAAAATAACAAGCATGTCCCATTCACCACGGGACCGAGGCAAATACAATAAACAATCATATGTTGTGTAACTTCTGAGTGACACTCTGAATTCCAAAGCGATTTTGTTGATATTTTGAGTTTGTATAAACAACTGTAGGCCTAATCATCTCTTTCAGGATCTACTATTACTAAATCAACCGGTTTTCAGAAAGCTGCATCCGAGTTTTCTAATATGGCAAGTATTTCTCTCAGTATGTAGTGCACTTTCCACTGCTGTTTGGATTGGGCGAACTCAAAAGCAAAACAAACACAGCCTCCCTTACTTATTGGAATAGACTCATGCCTAAAAGAATGAGCTAAACTAATAAACAAACTCCAGCAAAGATGTTTCTGTCTACACTAGCTGCATTCCTTCTCGCCCCCTGCGTGAACTTTTCCCGAAAGGCTAAACAAAGAAGAAACTGTGTTTTGTAACATGATTTTGCTAGAAACACTTGAAGCATGACTAGACAAAAATGTACAAAATAAATAAATGATTATGCATTAAGTAAAAAACAAAAAAAAAGGATAGAACCAGTGTTGGGGGTAACTCGAGTTACGTAATCAGATTACTTTTTTC
>NW_015618424.1:0-1154 GCF_001515605.1 Sinocyclocheilus anshuiensis
TGTGTGTGTGTGTGTGTGTGTGTGAGTGAGTGTCTGTCTGTGAGTGAGTGTGTGTTTGTGTGTGTGTGAGTGAGTGTGTGAGTGTATGTGTGAGTGAGTGAGTGAGTGTGTGGCGGTAGATTCACTCACATCAGCTCTTCTGCAGTATAAACACAGTGAGTCTGATGGTTGATCATTGAGTCTCCAGCACTGATCAGCCTCTTTAAAGAGACACTTCACCTAAAAATCATCCATTTATTCCCCCTCATATCAATCAAACTTCTATGACTTTCTGCTCAAGTAAAATAAAACATTTAGAAGAAGAGTCCAAACATCAGACCCCACTGACTTTCAATGTATGGACAGAAAAAATGTTTTCCAGTGAAGAGAGTCACACAGGTTTATAAAGACACGAGGAAGAGTAAACAGACAGAACGATCATTATTGGATGAACCGTCCCTTTAAGGCTTCATATTTACATGATTATGAGAGAAAGTGCAGCTCTGATGTCTGATACTTACACTACAGACTGAGAGTAATCTGTGGAAGCTTGTTTATGCCACGGGATAAAAAGATAATAATAACAATAATACAAATGTAATTGTGACCTTTTATCTCACAATTTTGCAATTCTGAGTGACAAAGTCAGAATGGTGAGATACAAACACAGAATTGCAATATATAAACTGGCAATTGTGAAAAAAAATTGCGAGATGTCACAATTACCCCTTTTTATTTTTTTATACTGTGGTGGAAACAAAACACAGAATGGCGAGAAAGAAAGTCGGAATTCTGAGTTTCTGAGAAAAAAAAAATCATAATTGTAAATTTACAATTTCTTTTTTTTCTTTTTTTTTTATTATGTGGCGGAAATTTTCATAGTAATCTAAAACTATAATAAAACTAAAACTAAATAGAATTATAAAAAAACAAAAGTAATAAAATGACAAAAGCACAAAACAAAATGACTAAAACCTAAACTAAAATTAAAACTGGGAAAAAAACGCTAATTCAAAATATGAATAAACACTATAATTGTATATAAACAATACTAAGATTACACTGACTGTATTACAAAATAACTTCAGTGACACTCAACCTTAATCTGTGGAACAAACACTCCAGAATCATCAAACACACACACACTCACACACACACACACACACACACACACA
>NW_015618425.1:0-1178 GCF_001515605.1 Sinocyclocheilus anshuiensis
CTGAAAAGTACTTTTACAGCAGAGTAAAAATACTTCAGTACTGTCTGCCTCTGACAAAAGTTGTGAAGAATTTCGGAAGCCAATATATCAAACAATATGCAATCATCATCATAATACAAACATTTTTATATAGGGCAGTTATTCCACCTTCCGCCACATTTCTTACACTGGCCACTGGCATATAAAAGTACATGTAAAACATAAAATTTACCATACCATCTTTTTTTTAAACTATAAGTACTATATATGAAGTTACTTGCATTGCAGCAATATGCAGTTCACATTGAGCTGAATTTTCTAATTTATGAACAAAGGTCATTGCTGGACCTGAGGACTATGTACATAGAGTTACATCTACTCAAAACCGCATCTCTAATTTGATTGTTCATATGTGCCAAAGTTGCAATCCTTTTCTGCTTTCCAAGTGAAAACTGTTGCACGTCTGCCCTGTTTTTATTGATATGTTTTTTTTTTTTACATGATATTTTTGATATTCAGGGAAGCTTAATCAGGTTTTAATTTTGAGAGTGGTAAAAATCAATATGAAAATCCACTAGGTAGGTAGTGCTTTTGAGTTATTTTTTGAGGCTCTTGTAGACAGAAGGTGGCAGCAGTGAGCAGTCTTTCAAGGCTGGTAAAGACTATTCTAAAAACTTTATTTCCTAGCAACAGATGATATTACAGTAGAAGCTGAAATTAACCAAATTGATTAGTTCTTTTAGGGATTGACTTGAGAGGGGAAATAGGGATATTTAGGGAATTTCTCAGACCTGTTCTGATTAAAATAACAATTGATAATGTGATGTTCTTGATAATGTGATATTCTATATTCATAAAAACATGGATTGCTTACCGTTTGAAATGCATAATATAAACACTGTAAAATAATAGCGATGCAGGTTTTAACTTAATTCTGATAAAGTCAAAACTTGCATAATTTTACAGTGTTCAGCAGATTCCTTTGGCATATAGGTCTGCTTTCTCATGAAACCACACGAGTGGTCTGTAGACTTGTGTGGCATTCTTTCACATCCCTCAAAACTTGGTGACATCCTGTTTTAGAAAGGAACTGAACATGTCAGTGGGCTCTGAATGATCTCAATGCATGTGCGTTTACTCTGTGAGGCTTTTTTAAAATGTTAAATCTTTTTGTGATTAAACATACTAATGATTAACAC
>NW_015618426.1:0-1179 GCF_001515605.1 Sinocyclocheilus anshuiensis
CAACACAAACAGCCACGTCCTGTGTGTTTTACTCTTCATAGGCATCATTTCCTATTAGAATCTATCTGTGGTCGAACAGGAATCAAGATTATCGCCGGGAGGGGGGAAAAAATCAAAGCCATGGAAAATATGAGGTCCTTGGAAGGTCCTGATTTTAATGATTGACATAATAGCAGGCGAAGGTTAAGAAGGAATACTGTATTTCGTATTATACGAGGATGGTTATATTTTGCAGCAATATTCATGTCTCTTCTCACAAGAGCGTTCTTCATGTAATGGAAACAGCTGTTATAAATAAAGAGCTGAACCGATCAGATGCCGTTTTGTACAAACCCACTAGTCACTCTTTCCTGATTGATGAACTCAACAGATATATTTATGATCTTTGGATGGAGCCTCTATTTTGTTTGTAACACAATGCAATGTTTTGAAGAAAATTAATTACATACGTTGGATGGAGAAAAAAAAGAAATGTGTCATAATGGTTGAAAGTTGGTTATTAACATCAAACTTACCAAAGATTGACTCTTCTGCAGCTCTCGCTACCGCGAGCATCAAAACCGCAGCTGCTACAATGACATTTTAAAACTAATCAACGTCTGTCATGTATTGTTCACTGTTCACTCAATTCATGTTTAAACTAACGTTTAAATTAAGTTATGAATTTAGGGGATGAAAAGTGCTGCCACTCTGTTTTTTAATGTTTTTTTTTGCTGGAATTGTTTATATTAATTCACATGAACTGATTTAAATTGCATTTGTTAATGAAGGCTAAACAGTGTAAACTAAACCGCCTATACCAAGAAGTATTTTCAGCAAGCAGTCTGGTTTACTTTTCCATCAGTTTTATCACAAATACTGCTGTATTTGATCACAAATACTACAGCACAAATGCTGTTGTTTACATTCGTGTTTGTTGAGAGCCGATCCACCCCACTAAAAGAACCCACAAAACCGAATATACCAAATACCACAATTTGAGTAACTTGTACTGATGATGCTAATATTTAGTGTTTCTTAATAATTTGATACTGCACAAAAATGAATGCTTATAAACACTTTTTAAATAATGTTAAATAAATGAATAACACAATGGTATTGTCACGATTCGCTACTGTGAGGAGCAAGGAGACAAAGGAGCAAGGAGACGAGGAGTGGAATTCAAACATATAGATTTTA
>NW_015618427.1:0-1179 GCF_001515605.1 Sinocyclocheilus anshuiensis
ATCGGGCGAGTACTGGAAAAAGTGGTATTGGTGCATCCCTAATTGCAGGTATAAAACGCACATATAAAACAAATCCACTGTTGACCAAAAAATTAATAAATAAAATAAAAATTGTATGGACCTCTACGATGATTTGAAATGAAATGAAGGTAATTCAAATCCAGTATTTCAAATCAGTTCGGCTGTAGGCCTGCCCATGTAATTTAACTAAATAAAAAGGCATGAATACAGCTGATACTGAACTACTTTAGCCTAAAAGAGCCTGATCAAGAGAGACTACAGCAGACAGACTATAAAGACTATAAAAACTATGAAGTATCTTGTATCCACCTTCTTGGCAATGCAGAAGCAAGCTATTTTCTTTGAATTTGCATGAATTTTGATTCATTAACTGCTATAGATAAATAACTAAAAGAATAACGAAGCGCAGGATAAAAGGATAAAAGAAGCATAAAAGGCTTTCTAAATGACAATGGCATTGGTGAAAACCATTTGATCATTTGTTAATTATATGATATAATAAATATTCATATATTTCAAATATTCATTGAATTCATATTCAAGAATCAAAAATTCTTTCCAATTAGCAGATAATTATTATTATTTTCATGCTATTGCAGATAACCAATACGTAAATGGCCAATATTAAAATTTATAATAATTTGTCTAGATAAAGGGGGAAAAAAAATAAATAAAAATCGAAGTATAGTGTACAGTATAAAAAATGAATATGTATTTTGAGATCTAAATTGTTTAAATGAGTGTACATAGCCAATAAAATAACACAAAGTATTATTTATTTTATTTAAAAACTCATTAAGTCATGGTGGGTGGCAGTTGGCAAATATTATCATTATAACAATTGACACCCAGAAAACGCTCAGAGACTGAAAGTAAAAATGCCAGCAGAAGGACACAAATTTCCACATCCAGTGGGCAAATGAACAACATGTCTACTGAGTTACAGACAAGAAGGCAGAGACGGATCAGCTCACAAAGTCTCAATAACACAGCTGAGTTCACCCCTGCTGAACTCTAGAATGTTCTTCACTGGTCACTTCACATCACCAGTCGCCTGAGCTTACCCTTTTCCTCCCGAAGCAAATTAGTTTTAGGGACACCCTCCGGTGTTGATGTGTTTCAGGGTTTAGACAAGTAAATGCGGTTTTGATTGCTTGG
>NW_015618428.1:0-1179 GCF_001515605.1 Sinocyclocheilus anshuiensis
ATGATATTGTAGAAAGCCTAGGCAAGGGGTTTTCAAACTGGTGTCCATGGAACTTGTGGGGCCACACAATTGAGGTCAAAGAGACATCTGTGGAATATTTGAGACAAAAAAATAAATAAAAAACACATATGACTGACAAAGTTAACTGTAAAACTGCTCTGGAGCAATATTTATTGTGGAAATCGCTATACAAATACTTTATTTAATTCTCAAATTTCTGACTTTTTTTCTTGCTATTGCGAGATTACATCTCACAAAATTCTGACTTTTTTTTTTGTTTTGTTTTTTTCAAAATTGCATGATATAAACTCACAATTGCAATTGCAAGTTACAAAGTCAGAATTGTGAGATATAAACTCGTAAGAAATTCGTAAATTCGTAAAAAATAAATTTGTAAAAACTCGTTAATTGTAAGAAAATAGACAGTCGTTTATTTTCCCTCAGAATTGGACTTGCAATTGCGAGTTTATATCTCACTATTCTGAGAAAAGAAGTCGTAATTGTAAGATGTAAACTCGCAATTGTGAGAAAAAACTACTGATGAATTGCGAATTTATTTGTTGCAATTACCTTTTTTATTTTTTATTCAGTCATGGGATTGACTTTCATATAAAATAGCTGTAATTGCAGTAAAAAAAATACAAAGTCAATATTTTTCAGATAATAATTTGCATTGGCTTCAGCACATCAATAATATGAAGCCTAATTATTTTATTTAAAATAATTATTTAATATTATTTATGTATGCTTCACATAATTTGAAATAATTAATTTATTCATATGCGTTTTCTCAAACAGCGTAAATGGGTCTTTACACATATATTTGCCTTTAGACTTTTAACTTCTCAAGGGGATCATGATATCAAAAAAGACTCCTGCCTAAGTGACAACATGTTTTGAAACTGGTTCATTTTGGTTTGGTCTTCACACAAAGTTATTGTATGGTTTAGTTCACGAGTCATATTTTAAGGTGCATTTTTTGTTCTTTTTGGAGCATGCTAGTCTCATAATGTTCTCATTGTGAGGAAAAGAGCAGCGTGACATTCTTTAAAATATCTTCTTTTGTGTTCCACAAGGTAAGTCATACAGCTTTGGAATGACATAAGGATGAGTACATTTTTCACTGAACTAATAACATCATTAAGCCCCATTTCCCTCAAATATGGACTGTATCTAAAC
>NW_015618429.1:0-1179 GCF_001515605.1 Sinocyclocheilus anshuiensis
GATCAGTGTTGGCGGCTCATCTGCAATCTCACTTGACTGCAGCAGCGGCTCTAGAAAAAAAAAGTTATAATTTTTAAAAGTGGGTCAACGGACTAAATGATCTCAGTGAACTTCTGTGAAATGTGTAGTTTTGGAGATAAAAACATAATTAATTTGTTCAGATCAAAATCACTATGACACAAAGAGGGCAAACAACTTACTGTGAAATCTCAGGTTAATATGACTAAATATTTAAGCAAGATTTATAAAATTACAAGCTTTATAAAACACTGGATATACCTTTAGAAATGTATAATATAATGTAATGTAATATAATATAATAAATTAGTGAATCTCTCAGCTCTGAGATTAACATTAAACTCAATGAAAAATGCAAGGTATGAGTCTCACCTTCCATGATTTCTTGGCCGAGGGTGGGCGGCTGTGGATCATCTGTACGGTAGTCTAGACTCTGAAGTGCAGGGCTGTCCGGCTCACTGGGCTGTGGACTGGAGTTATTGCTGCTGTCTGCAGCTACTTTAAGCTGGTACGAGTCTGACAGAGAACTCTGGTTGCTGTTCTCATCTGAGAAGCCAGGAGAGAAAGAAAGAAAACAATACGGGTTTGGAACTACAAGAAGCTGATTATGGTAAAATGTTAATTTTTGGGTAAACTATGCCTTTGAAACTTGAATCTCACATGCAAATGTTTACCTTGAAAATCTAACAGTACAGAACAGGCGTTATCAGATGCCTCCTCAGTGGAAAAATTCTTCCGTTGCATCTCACCACCCACAGACACTTTGCTCTTGTCCTTCTAAAAGATATCAGGTTACAGGTGCGGTAAATACAGTGAAGGAGTTTGGAAAATCCATTACTTTACAGATAATATGTTGATCTTATGTAAAAAACTAACTCTCAAACAATTAAAACCAAGAGAAATGAACATGTTAGATGTGTTGTACCTCCTTTGTGTCCACCACAGGAACCCATTTAAATATTCTTAATGATGTATCTCCAACTGTGACCCATTTCTTCTCCCTGAAATAGAGCAATTGTGTAACAGGTTTCTCATATACATGACTTGAAAGCTCTATCAAGTTTCCATGTTAAAAACGCAACCATGCAGAAAAAAAGCACTTATCAAGTTTCCAGATGGAGAAAGTTTAAAGGCTCCTCTAAGAGCTGCTTTTTCGGGACA
>NW_015618430.1:0-1180 GCF_001515605.1 Sinocyclocheilus anshuiensis
AACTGATATCTATTTTTACCCGATTAATACATGATGTTTCAACACTATAGTCTGTCACATTTATCAAGATGCCTGGAATTATAATTTATCTGTGTTAAAGAGGTTGATTTGCATTAAAATGATTTTCCTTGTTTTATTTTATTTTTCTTTACATAGCTTAGGCCTATAGCCTACTGCAAAATGTATTTTAAGTAAAAGGTAGAATACAACAAAACAGTCATATTTTGTATTCATTACCTCATATAATATATGTCTATTTTATTTGTTTGTTTGTGTGTTTGTTTGTTTGACTAGCAAACCTACACTTTAATTTTAATGTAATTGTTGTTAAATGGACTAAAAAAATGGTAGGCCTAACTGTGGTTTAGAATGCAAGGTTACTGTAAAATAATAAAGTTACAATGCTACAAACATTACAGCATGGCATTTTGTTGACTGTTACAAATCCTAGGCCTTATGTCATTAAATCGTATATTGTCAATATAGCTTATAAAAATCTGTAGGTCACCATAAAATGTATTGAAAATATCTCACGTGCACAATGGAAAACCACATGATGACATAATAAAAAAGAAGTAAAAAAAAAACTTTCCAGTAACTGTTGCCTAATAACAACATTAGAGCAAAGACCCACATAAACACAAAACACCATCAACACACTAAAATACTGATAAAGGATCAAATGCAAGTGCATCCTCCAGCTTCCCCGTAATTGATAGGCCTATTTCAAACACTGAACGTATAAAAACGTATTTACACATTTTTACTGTAAAAATACATACAGTGTATTTTGAAATAGCATTCATTCATTTTACCGTGAACGGTAACTAACTAACATGTAGAATTTTTGCATTCTCTTCCCGTTAGAATTACTGACAATTCTACAGTGTTCTTATAACAGCTTTAACGGCCAGAATAAATAACACAACCATTTATACAGCCTATTATTTGTCCTTTGTAATGCATACATAACAAAATGCACGTGCATTTTTTTTAAATTATACCTTACAGATTAAGTTCATATTTTGTCATTATTTTCTACATTTATGGATAATTATCAGTGTATCAGTGTATCAGCGTGCGTTTGGAGGCTTTCTAGCGCGCTCGCTGAGCTCCTGTTCCTCGCTGCTGTTCAGCTCCGGCTGCGGCAGTCAGAGGCGGCAGGGAAAATCAGCACACA
>NW_015618431.1:0-1176 GCF_001515605.1 Sinocyclocheilus anshuiensis
TAAATGATGACATAATTTTCATTTTTGGGTGAACTATCCCTTTAACAATTGTGGTAACCATTCACTTTCACTGTATGGGAAAGAGCAAATTGGACATTCTGCTAATTTTCTCCTTTTATGTTTCACAGAAGAAGTTTATAATGACATAAGGGTGAATAAATGATGACAGAAATTACATTTTTGGCTGTTCTATTCCTTTAAGACAAGCTGATGGCTAATGCTGTCATGTGTCAAAAACTGACACCCCAACTAGGGGAGTGCGAGTTTAAAATTAGGATTAGTAATGTAACAGGCAGCAGAGAGGATGAGTGATGTGAGATGCCCCCACCATGTCCCCGCATCTCATTTGTAAGTGAGCTGAGGCTGAACCCCATAATTATGGCTGACATTTCAGCAGAGGACCCTCACCTAGGACAGCCCTCCGCTGCATCAATAATGCAGTTCACTGTCTGCCAGGCTGCAGAGATTAATGCTACTTTTACTGCAGCTAGAAACTACACAAAGATCATTTACAGTCTTCTTTCACTAAAGAATCAAATTAAAGGTATAGTTTGCACCAAAATGAATATTCTGTCATGTTTTACTCAACCTCATGCCATTTTAAACCTCTATGCTCTTAGTCTTTTAAATCAAACATACACAAAAAACAATGTCTTAGAATCTCTATATAAAATACTATGAATGCAGCATAAAAATGGTCCATATGACTTGTGCACTATATTCTAAGTCTTCTGAAGTCATACTATACTTTTGTATGAGGATAAAAGTGAAGTTTTAAGTTGTTAGTCAATTACTTCATCACTGCTCCAGCTATCAAACCAAATATCAGACAAGAAGGACATCAATAAAAGCAAATAACAAAGACACCCTATTTAAGATCTACATTAGAAGTGAAGACTACCAGTGAACTAAAATTTTGGTCTGTTCATTGGACAAGTTTTCGAGTAGCTTCAGAAAAGTGCACCAGTCATATGGACCCATTTATATTTAAATCTATATGAAGAATTTTCAAAAATTAAGAATAAAAATTCACTACCATTGAAAAGTTTGGGGTCAGTAGTATTGATTTAAAAAACTGTTGCAAAAGATTTCTATTTCAAATAAATGCTGTTCTTTCAAACTTTCTTTTAATCAAGGAATACTAAAAAAAAAAAAAAAAAACAGTTTCCACAAAAA
>NW_015618432.1:0-1178 GCF_001515605.1 Sinocyclocheilus anshuiensis
TGTCCACAAAGAAGAAATCCCCTACTGTTTCTTGGAGAGCTGGGAAAAACAGTCATTATACACTGCACAGAGCACGTGGTATTGAGATTACGGCTGTTGATTTGTTGTACTGACCCTCTGAACGGCAGGCTTGAATTTCAATCTTAAAACTTGTTTTAATTCAGTGATGTTGGGCTAAAGTATTGAGCAGAACCTGGTACTAATGCTCTCTGAATGAAGACCATTGTGTAGCTTTTTTAAGTAATTTGGGCTTTCGTACACTGGCGTTACATCGAACTGAATTAAATGATCTGGGGAGATTTTGCCTGGACAGAGATGGTGATGGATTTTTCTGGTTCTCAATGTCTTCCTCCTTTTTCTCTTCCTCTTTCTGCCCACCATTTGTGTCTTCTGGACTTACTTCTGTGCAAATGATAGTTTGAGCAAAATCATAGTAAAAAACACTGATTAAATATTAAGCACCACAACATCAATATTGATACTAATAAGAACTCAGAATATTAGAATGATTTCTGAAGGATCATATTACACTGAAGGCTGGAGTAATCACTTCTGACAATTCAGCTTTGCCATCCCAGGAATAAAATACATTTGAAAATATATATGAAAATAGAAAGGTTATTTTAAATTGTAAAAATATTGCACAATATATTACTGTATTTTTCTGTATTTAAGTAAATGCAGCCTTGATGAGCACAAAAGGTAAAAAGATAAAACAAATCTATTACAGAGTTAGAAAAATTACATTAGTTTTGATATATAGTTTCCTCATCCTTCTGGGCATCTGTCGCGCCTCTCCATCAACCAAGCCCATGATCTGTTCATCGCTCTTTTGGAGGTTCTTCAGCAAGAAGAATGTTCTCATCAGGCCTTTGCCTTTCACCTCAATCTCACCCCTCTCAGCGATCTCAAAGATTCCTTTGTCCTTTAACACACTGTGGACAGGAAGTGATGAGTTCTGTTTAGTGCTTTTCTTAGATCTGGATTTAGCTCAAGTATGTCAGTGGCTCAACCCACAGAACTTATCAAGACAAGACCCCTCTTATGCTCACAAAGACTGCATTTAATCGATCTAAAATACTGTGAAATATCATTACAATTTAAAATATTTTTTTCTATCAATAAATGTATTAAATTAAATATAATTTATTCCTGTGATGGCAAAGCTGAATTTTCAG
>NW_015618433.1:0-1180 GCF_001515605.1 Sinocyclocheilus anshuiensis
GAGGTTAATTAGTTGAGAAATAGCAGTTGCTTTCCACAGCCTTTACCTGAGAAGACATGCATCTCTGGATTGGGCAGTTTATCACCAATTTTTTAGTGCGCAAATCAGAAATGCCCTTTAAATTCCTGAATTTGGATGAAGCTGGAAACAGGATGCAGAATTTTTATTTGAATGTAAGGAAGTAGAATTAAAATTCATTGAAATTTGTAGAACTGCACATTTTATTGTGCTGCAAACAGGATGCTGAATTGTAATTTGAATGTAAGGAAGTAACGTTTTAAAAAATGAATTGAAATTTAAATAAATTCACAGACCTGCAAATTCTATTGAGCTGCAAACATGAAGCAGAATTGTAATCTGAATGTAAGGATATAGAATTCAAATAAATTGCAATTCAAATAAATTCATATAACTGCAAATTGTATTGAGCTGCAAACAAGATGCAGAATTCTAGTTTGAATTTGAATTTAAGGAAGTAAAATTAACTGAAATATAACTGCAAATTTTACATTTTAACTAATATTACCTTGCTTGAAAGTTCTGAAATGTAAACAAACAAACAAATGAAACTTAAAAACTTAACAAAAAAAGACAGATAGATAAAATTCCACCTTGATATTTGTGTTCAGTTTATATCATATGTAATGGATAAACTTTTGTGGACCAGGGTGGAACTTCATTTCCCAGAATGCATCACCTGTGCTGAATTTCTTTAAATTGCAATGTAAATTCCTCCTCCTGTTTTTGCAGTTCAACTTCCTGTGGAGTGTGGCCTTTTAAATTAAATTCAAATCCTGGCTCATTAATTGAAAGTAAGTCAGTTTATGTTTTTCAGTTCTGAATGTTGCACAACTCTTTTCTTTTACTCCTGCAAACATCTCCGGCTGCATAAAAAGACACATTGGATCTCAGCTGTACTGCAGTTCCCATGCATTTTTCTCTGCATGTCTTCATCCGTGGCATTTGGTAAGATGTCTTTTGACATTTAGTGATGTGACTAATTTTGCTGATAACTGTGTTTTGGATAAAAAAACCCATTGATGTGCTCTCAATTGAACGTGTACTACAAGAGATTACATACAAGACTGTGTCACAAGAGGCTGCAGGCGTAGAGAATGAACACTGGCTTACATGCGCCTCAGGCCTTATCTCTTTCCCAACCATTTGGAGAGTCCTGATA
>NW_015618434.1:0-1180 GCF_001515605.1 Sinocyclocheilus anshuiensis
ATCAATGCTGAAAACAGTTGTACTGCTTAATATTTTTGTGGAAACCATAATACTAAGGATTATTTGATGAACAGAAAAACAGCATTGATTTGAAATCAACATTTTTTGTATAATGTCACTTTTGATCAATTTAATGCACCTTTGCTGGATAAAAGTATTAATGTCTTTAAAAAAGTCACATTGACCCCCAAAACTTGGAATGTATTATTATTATTTTGTATCATAGCAATCATCTATTTCTAACTAAATCAACAACAGAATTAATTTAATCCATTGTTAGTTGTACTTTCTGATATTTGTGTTGTTCTGTTACTGCTAGAAATGATTTATTTTACAAAAGACTAACAAGGATGAGGGCACATAGTAATAATATTATTACTAAGGAAAACGATAGTCATGAAAGAAATCTTGTTTAAAACATTTTGATTACTCTTGGTATATTGTTTAATAAATTGCCTTTTTTAGTTTTAGAAGTCTGACATAGATCAGACATAGATCATGAATCTACACCAGCAGTATCAGCAGTTTATTGGATTTTCTGTCTGTTTAGTTGAGTCCATTTCTGATGATTCAAAATAGTTTTTCACTTCTATTGTGACGTAACATTTCTTGTATGTATACTGTATAAGAGCAAGAAAGAGAGCAACAGCCACACAAGTGTTCCAGTATGCACAAAAATACATGCTGAGGTGAGGCTACACGTTGCTCCTGGCATCTGCAAGCACCTGTAACTTTGTGACAGTGTATCAATAATGATTCATTTCATTAACAGCAGAAGTGTTGGGTACTTGAATGTGTGCATGCAGCATGTGCTCGAAGTTATTCCTAGAAGTGAAGGTGGGTTGTTAAAAAAACAAGAGAAAGCAAGTGAAAACCCTCGATGTTGCTAATTCATTTACAGATTTAATTAGATGGATGGAGCCCCTCGCAGTTATTAAAACAGAGGGGAGAAAATGTTGCCAGCACCACAGCACTTTTTAATTATGACTCCAGATCCCTGCTTGCTGACGTCTGGGGAACTGCTTAATTAAAATCCTCATTATTTTACTTTTAATTAGTTCCCCCCTCTTTTGTTTCCTCTCACCATATGGCCATGTTCCATGGTCAAATCAACTTAATTGAGCTAATTAAGCTGATCAGTTTAATTATTCAAAGTCTTCTGATTGGATGGAATTGCTGT
>NW_015618435.1:0-1158 GCF_001515605.1 Sinocyclocheilus anshuiensis
CATTATACACATTTGTGTCCTCATAAACCATATATACCTTTACACGCATACACACACACACACACACACACACACATGGTGTTGTCTCAATTCATGATGAGGTTATTCTTATGATGACTTGAGGTTAATGGATTTTGAATAAATATGTTTCCACGTTCTGTTCATAATCAGAAACACCTTTCTCTCTCTAGCTCTGAACCAAAACCTAGTGAGCTGCCTTGTTGTGTACTACCTACAGAAGCAGCTGTCTTCTGATGGAGCGTTGTAACTGAAATGGAACCTTATAAGTAATTGATTTGGACTGCTTTATATTTAATTTTACAATGGATTTAAATTATGATACACCAGTATTAAAGCAAATAAATACACATATAAATAAATAAACAGTCAAGGTAGATGATAGTAGAAGTAGATGCTACACTACTTTTTAAAGTTCCTCAGTTATAATTGGACCACCTTGGTCGGCTATCTTGGAATAACTCTTTCCCTGCATCCGAATATGTCTACTTCCATACTATATAGTAGACGACTGAATTTATAGAATTCATAAAACAGTAGGCGAAAAGTACCCGGATGACCTCTTACTTCTGCCAATAATAATAATAATAATAATAATAATAATAGCATAGGTATTCAATTTTGGGGTAATGCTTTACAAGTAACGCAAGTAACGTAATCAGTTTACTTTTTTCAAGTAACTAGTAAATTAACGCAGTACTTTTTAATTTACAAGAAAAATACCTGAGTTACTTTTTCAAATAAGTAACGGTAGTTACTTTGTTTTCCCATTTATTGGCTGACAGCTCTCCTGGCCCCATGTTGAGAGAAATCGGGAGTAAGTGCAGCGGTGTTGTGTGCGCTGTATAAACATGATGCTCACTGTAGTTCTAGACTAGATGTGATCATGCATTTACTCATCTCACTTGCACAAAAACAGATTCACTATTTCTCAAAATTAATAAAAACAGAATGACGCAATCCTGCAATAATCAAACACAAATATCCTTTGTATCTAAGTATTTAATCCGATTTTATTAACCAATATCTTTGCTGCTTACCTGCGATGATCCAATTCAACCATACGTTTTTATAAAAAACAAACAAGCAAGCCCCAAGATGAGAAAATGTAACACATTACTTTCCATAAAAGTAACTATG
>NW_015618436.1:0-1180 GCF_001515605.1 Sinocyclocheilus anshuiensis
GGAACAAATGCATTGTTAAGGCATTTTAACTTTAAACTCTCATTACTGGCCATAATAACACTTCCTTCAGGGAAAAAGTCTGTCCCTTGTTGTCCTCTCACATCAAAATCCATCGACGTATTTGTTTAGAACTGTTTTGGACTGTTTTTGCTTGTACTGTAAACGGTGCTTGATCTGTGCATATTTCTCTCCTGGTTAAGACACATTGACTTTTTCATTGGAGAAAACAATATTGTGGAAAAAGGACATGTTTTAGCCAGAAAAAAAAAATTATATATATATATATATTATGATGGATTTGTTTATTACCAACATGCAGCTTTCTGATTCACAAAATGTTAACTGATGGACTGGAGTCATGTGGGTTACTTGTCGATTATTGTTTTTATCAGCTGTTTTTTTTTTTTTACTGTTTGAGTAAGTGATGCTAAGTTTCTCCAAATCTGTGTTGATGAAGAAACAAATTAATCTTGGATGGCCCGAGGCTGAGTAAATTTTCAGCCAATTTTCATTTTTCAATTTTCATATTCTGGTTTTCGGATCTAAGTGGACCCATGAAGACCTCTACACTCAACCACCTGTAACTTCTAGCAGATAGTTTACTCAAAGGTAGTGTACACTAAAAGTTACTGAGACCACAACCAAACTACATAAAATTAAGAAACCTACCTTTACCAACAACTGGTAGGTGGTCTTCCTTGTTTGACAGATTTCCTTTCTCTGTTATTAGCTCATCTCTCCCTTGTGTGCAGTTTGTGCTCTTTGTATAGATGTGGACACACAGCACTATGACTGCATTCAGCAGAAGAACACACAGCAGCACCAAAGACACTACAGCTGCTCTGTAGTTTCTGATCCTCACTGAAATGAAGATGACATATATGAAGATACATGTTTCTTAAACTCTCTTATGACTAAAATATGTCTGTTAGGACACTTTCACACTGGACACATTTGTTGTGGTCCAAATTCAAATACGATTGCTCCCAACAGGCTTAAAAAAAATGCAATCGATTCACTACGAGCAGAATCTGTATTTTAGCTTATAGCGTAATTTTAGCGTGAATCTGCGTTCCTCTGTATTATTATCATTCTGAAACCGGTTTAAGTAGAAAAAATACTTTTCTTTGCCAATAACAATAATAATAATAAAGAACAGCGTTTTCTTTACACACACACA
>NW_015618437.1:0-1182 GCF_001515605.1 Sinocyclocheilus anshuiensis
ACACGGCAGATGTAAAAATGCATGAGGGATTCTTTATATCTTAAATACTGTTGCCATGGCAATGCTTTAAACGTTAATATTCTTCTATATTCTTCTCTAATTGTATTTATATTATTCACACCAAACTTTACATAATGCCAAAACACAGAGGAATCTAATTTGCGAACTGTTTTTGGATCTCAAACAGTGTTGCCATGGTGATTTATTAAAGTAATGGCATAAAAGGAAACAGGAATTGTCTTATATCTTCAGAGTGCATTATCCAAACTTTTCAAAACATTTTACATATGAAGAACATGACATTCAGAGGAAACATGGTTAGTTTTTATGATTTTATGATGCTCTGGGGCCTAACAGCAATTACAAAGCATCAGCATTTTAAACTGACAGATGAAGGCTGTAGTTGTCCACTATATGGAGTCATAGAATAAGAAATCTTTTAAGCCTAATCTTGTTCCTTTCAGTTTTCATCAGCTATAATGACAAATAAATGCATAGAATCAGCTGATATGTACTGTATTGGCAATATTGTTTTATTGAATTATTTTACACATGCTTATAGATAATTAAAATCATTAAAAAAAAATCCTAATAGATCATTAAAAGTTTTACTGTATATATATCCTTCCCTTTCTGTGCTTATCTGTTTGACATTCTTGCTGTTCTAGAGACCCTTTTATTGCTGTAACCCTACAAACCAGGGTTAAATGCATATTGCCTGCTGTGGACTGTTTTCCTGATGCCACTGGGGTGGCAGTAACACCTGGGCTTGGGCCCATCATTGTTGCTTGCAGCTATATTTGATCTTGCGTCTGAATGGGAGCCAATCCCTTCATCCTCCATCATATTGCAAAAATCTTTCCTTAGAAAAATTGAGGACTAACCCCCTATTAATAAAGTTTTGAAAATACTGTTCAGCAAGTACATATGGGTGCATTCAGGTGTCCACATACTTTTGGCCACATAGTGGATAATATAATGATTAACACTTACCGTTTTTTTGATCGTTCATGATGAAAAAGGAATGTAATATGAATGTTTGATTTAAAAAAATAATAAACATAAGGAACGTCAGAGCATAATGAAAATTAAAAGGACATGTCAGTGCCGATAGTCTTGTGGGCAGCACGCCGACATATAGCACTGTTGCGCTATGCGTGTCCCGAGTTTGAATCCCAGCTT
>NW_015618438.1:0-1181 GCF_001515605.1 Sinocyclocheilus anshuiensis
TTTTTTTTTTTGGTCAGATCATATGCTGTCCTATAAAATATAAGACAAAATGAACCAGGAATTATAATTTCAACAATGTAGAATACAGCAATTAAACCATTTAAACCAATCTGCTGAACATGATAAGAAAACTGAGACTGAAAACCTGTAATGATTCAACTTGTGTCTGTCTGTAAAAACAAGTCAATAGCCTGCTTCCCCAACTGATTTTTAAATCAAATTAAGTGATTAAACACTTCGATTCCACTATGATGACCAGTTACTAGATTATGCTAAAATAATTTTATTACACTCTGTCCACCAAAGGTAATTATATTGATTAATAAATTACAGCGTTCAATGGTGAAGACCTGGCAGACATATCTGGAATAGAGTATGCCATTAAGATGATATAATGTTCATGCTTTTGTGTAACACTTGAATTTATAGCTTGTGAAAGCTTATAAACTCCAGACAATCGAATTCAATCGGAATTCATGAAATGCATAGAGAGAGACTTTACAATGAATATAACTGATTGCAAATATTTAATAAGGAAAATAAGTTTTGTAATTTCTTATTAAGATTTTAATTCCTATTTAAAAAAATATATAGAATCAATCAATGAATCAATGAATAAAGTGTTAAAATATAGAAGAATATAATTAGAGACTGCAACAGGAGTTGATGCAATATGTAATTATTAATACATCACCTTGGAGACAGATTTTCTTTTATTGTTTCATTTTTGTGTTAATTAAGATATGCTTAATATAAAGCATTTTTTTTTTAGTTTTGTTTGTGGCACAGAAGTAGTGGTAAAAGAAGAACTGAGAGCCCTCAAAGCACTTTCTTTCATCTTTTGCTTTGAGTTTCCTCCAGACTTCATTAGTAGAAGATCTTGGCTGTAATGGGTTGTGCAGTCAGTGCTCCCCTCTGGAAGAGCATGTCCTGCCAGCAACTTTGCTAAAGTTCCACCCTGATTCACTGGGGCCTAGGAGAGAGTTATCATGGGCTCTGAGACTAGAGGTCACTATCTAAAACTAATCACCAATTTAATCACTGTTTAAAAATTAATTCTACACTTGATATCGTCAAAAATATTTTGTTTTCTGGCAGAGCAAAAATATTGAAATACACCTCACTCTATTCAATCATTCTATATGGAATCTTGATTGTCATTGTAAATTCACTCTGAACAC
>NW_015618439.1:0-1174 GCF_001515605.1 Sinocyclocheilus anshuiensis
AACTTTTCTCGCTGCTCATTTGCGACAGTGATAATTTACACGTTGCTCATGAAATCCAGCATGTGCACTTCTTCGAGAGGTTTGGTAGACAGAGGTGAAATATCTGCTCAGGCTGTAGTGAAGGTTTGACAAAAGCAATCTGGCACCTTTTTTAGGACAGTGTGAGAGAGGTCTGCTGATTTGCATAATCACCCGCTCACTCTATTCCATGGGGTCGGCTTCATGTTGCGCTCACTGGGCAGCTGCCATTCTAAGCCTTGCAGGATTACTGCAAAATAGGACTATCTCAGGCAGGCTGCTGCTTCCATCCATTCACCTAGAGACCTGCCCATATCTAAACTCATTAGCTGAGTAATGGTGCCTGCACATCTACCTGGCTGGTTTTCGGCATCCGGAACATCAATAGTCTTTCTTATCCTCTTTGATGATTAACAAAAGATCCCAACTAGCTGTTTCCTCCATCCACTGCATGTAACAATTATTTCTAAGCAGGCCTTGAGAGGGACAAGTCCTCCCAAATAATTAGAAATGGCCAATCTGTCCCCGCCAATGTTTGAAATTCTTTCACTGATCTGCTGCACTCCATTACGCAGCGCTCTGTTTTTTAAGATGACAAAACGGTTTAAAAGTTAAATTTTCAGCTTGGTCTGCCTCAGTGGTCTAACAGCGCTTGTCAATGTCACAATAATCGAGATGGCCAATCACATCAAAGTAGGCAGGGTTTGCTGTTCACCGAAGCAGAGCTCAAATTCCTGCAAACTCCACGCTTTGTCAATTTAACGTTGAAAGTAAGTGAGGTAAGATGGAATTTAATTGCAATACATTAAATAATGCAAATATTTAATTGCAAATAGAGATGTTAAATGACCGACAGCTATATTTAGTGATGCAAACTACTCGACTTTTTTCCTCAAATATGGCCATCTTGAGAGAGAGAGCCATCGTGTGTGAATTAGCTGCGTGTGCGTCTCTTTCTACAAACATTAAAGCTGTGAGTTTACTTCAGAAACAGCTCTTTTACCTCCTTGTTGCTGATAAATATAATGTAGAGATTCAGTATTGAAGCTATTTTATTAAGAAAAGTCGTGAGGCAGCATTGACAGGAAGTTTCTGTGCTCCTTGATGTTTCTGTGTGTGAGTGGTGTGTGTGTGTGTGTGTGTGTGTGTGTGTGTG
>NW_015618440.1:0-1182 GCF_001515605.1 Sinocyclocheilus anshuiensis
CAGCAGTCTTATGGCTTTACAATTCAACATGGCATTGGTTACATGCCACTTCATGCACAGATCCAACCGCAGGAAAGAACCACTGAAAAGGAGCATGACTACTTCCAAAGAAATATCAGGGAGGGAAAGAAAAAACAATAAATTAAGGTCAAGATCCTGACAGCATGAGAACTAGAGCTCATTTGACATGGGAAGGGAGGGGTTGGAAAACAAACAATGTTCAAGCAAAATGAAGACGTGAGATGAGACTTACATTCGTTCCACTTCCAGTGGACAGATAAACGTCTCTACTCACCAGGTTTTTCTACGTTCTCCCCCGTACTGTCCTGAACCTCATTCGGAATGACTGAATAAAACCAGACCTTATGATGAGCTTCAACAAATATCAGTTTCAGTCTTGTTAAGTTTTACATGGGTTCAGATGGAGCTCTGCTTTCAGGTGCTGGCGGAGCATGCATGCAATTCATAATTTTCTGTATCTGTAGCTCACTGAATTTAATATTTCTGGTGTTTAGAGAACCACTGTGACAATTAAAGACTCACCGTTCCCATTGTACTCAACCTCAAAAGTTCTCAAAGAGTGACTTCAACCTAAAGATTAGTTTAGTCCGCTCACAAAACAAGCTAATTTAATCTCCTCAAACATGGAAGAGCAATCTGCCATCAAGATCATACTGAAACGACTGCAAAGACAAATCAGATGAAGGTGTTCAGAGGCCATTTACAGGCATATGTACCTGTGGCATTGAGCAAGTCGAGCAGGAAGGACCTCTTGTCATTTTCCTCAACCCACACCACCTTCTGGGTGATATTCTCTGAGGTGGAACCAACCCTGCCCACAGCCAAGAAGATATATTCCTCCAGGAAGTCACGAGCCAAGATCTAAGAAACATTAAAGGGTTAGGTTCACCCAAAAATTAAAATCAGTCCACGTTTAATTAACCTCAAGGCATCCGAGGTGTATAGGACTTCCTTCTTTCAGACAAATCCAATTGGAGTTATATTAAAAATTTTCCTTGCTTTTCCAAGCTTTAGACGCATCGGTTTGCTGCAGGAGGCCTTTATTCACCCCCCGGAGCCGTGTGAGGCACTTTTAAATATGGATGGATGCGCTTTATTTGACTACTTTTGGACTGCTGAACAAAAACACCCACCCATGCCATTATAAAGCTTGGAAGAGCA
>NW_015618441.1:0-1182 GCF_001515605.1 Sinocyclocheilus anshuiensis
TCTTGTTTACAAATTAACAAATCTAAATCACTTTGAGCCTAGACTCTTCCATTTCTGTGTGACAGGGAGAGGGAAAAAATTAATAAAAAGAGTCGCTCGTTCACATATGCAGCAAAGCGTTTCGGTCGGCGGGGCAAATTCCTTGTTTATTGGAGTGACAGTTTTTCCCTTTGATAAGACCAGAGTTGAGGAGAGCCAAGCAGGCAGCAGGAAGACTGCCAAAACCACACACAGGCATAGCAGCTATCATAACCCTTTCAGAGGGCCCAAGCCATTAGAGAGGTAAATTACCCCTCCTGATCGCTCTTATTAACTCTAAACTAATCTCAGTGGCATACGGCTTAATCACCATAGCTCTGTGCCACTGAATAGACTGGTATCAATTGTAGAAAATGGCCCCATGGCAGCAAATTTTATTTATTGATTTATTTTTTTTGGATGGATGAAAGCACATTCATAGGGATATGAAAACGAATTTTTTTTGTAAAATATATTGTATAAGATAGGCCTATATTAAATAAACTGTACCATATATATTCAAATTATTATTAAAATGTTAGTTATCATGCTCTGTGTGAATAAGCTTTAATCCTACAATAATAGTTTATATTTTGATTGGTTGGGTCAGATTTGGTGGGAAATATCAGGTTTACAACATTCATACTTGATTGTTCACGTCATGTTCGTAAGTATAGAAAAGAAGACCCAGCTATTATGGTGTCAGATATGCAAATAACTTGCTCAGATGAAATATTTTTCAGATATACATCTGAAATTGATTATAGGAATTGATTACAGTGATTACAGGAAACCGTAGAACTCAAGTCCATAAATAACTAGCATTTTTTTCTTTCAACCACAGATGGCGATAGAGAGGCCAAAGTACTGTCTTGCAAATAACTACACTCTTACAAATAAAGGTTTTAAAAGAGTGTTTTCACAGTGATTCTATAGAAGAACAATTTTTGAGGTGTGTTATGGGATTGAATGAACGCACTCAAATAAATAACTCAATACATACATACTATGGTTTCGGAAACCACTACAAATAGCTTTCCCCTCAAAAAATGCACTATGTAAAGGCACAGGAGGTGATTTTATACGGTGGCCCAGTACTGCACAATACAATGAAATCTCCACAACACAACGGAAACAAGCTGCAACACAACGAAATTAGCACAA
>NW_015618442.1:0-1182 GCF_001515605.1 Sinocyclocheilus anshuiensis
GGAAAATGGATTCATGGTGTATTCGCTTATTATATAAATTTTGTAAATTTTTAACACAAAAAAGTTACGGACTGCAGCTTTAAGTACTTAAAAAAGTTTTAAAAAGCGTATAAAATTAATCCAATAAAAAAAGATAACGTAATTGAAAAAGTGGGAAAAATGACAAATAAGTCCCCAAATTACACATCTCTAGAGCACCTGCCCATAAAGCAGACCAAGTTTTTCCAATTCTGAATCACCATGTAATGAGGTGGAACCACTAATGTTTCTACATGGGTACTTTAGGGATGTGAAGTGGGCCCTCAAATAATTTCATTTCACTAAATCTGCATATCAAATGTTGTTCCCATGTGCCTTTGCTATGCCCTCTAAAAACTGAAAGGCTTTTGTCGTGCCAGCTGAGGAGTTGAAAAAAAGTCTCAAATCCTTTCCAATCACGTTTCTGGATAGTGGTTTGGGAAGATCTGGTTTACACACACAACATTTGCAAATCAAGACAGTTTATTCTTCTACATCACTCATTTAAATAAGCGTCAGCATTTAAGCCAGGTGTCTGGCACCATGGCAACCGCTGATAACATAATGAAGAGAATTAGATGTGCCGAGCTAATTGGCTTAATGGATCGAGGATCAATTAGGTGAAAAATGTAAAAACATGGGCGGTACCGGCAGCAACCATACGTGACAAACTCATGTATATGCACTAACGCACACACCTTGGCTAGCCTCGAGTGTCTGGTTTTACTCAGCCGATGAGGTGAAGTGTAATTGAGCACACAGTCTGGTGAGGGGAAGAGGGTAGGACTGGTCAGCGATCATATACGTGGATGGCTGGACTCAAATGGGGCATCCCACAGTGTGCTGTCATTAGATTATGAGCTGCTGCACAGGCAGCTGCCGAAATACCCCCGCTGGTGCCACTAGCTGATTGATTGGGCGTAAACTGCTCGTAACCGAAGTGACAAAAGGCCTTATGGGAGATGCGGCCATGAAAGCAGGGTCTTTATAATCATCTGACAACAAAAGGACTTATACTTAAAGAATAATATTCAAGGTCATTTTCAACTATGTCTATGGACTGCATCTGTGTCCCTCAGTTGGTAAAAACAAGGAGTAAGCAGCATGTTCACACTAATACACGTAGAATGGCATATATTTATAAAAAATTTAGTTAAATCACTT
>NW_015618443.1:0-1158 GCF_001515605.1 Sinocyclocheilus anshuiensis
GACTGTGTATAAAAATGGTTGTAATTCCTAAGCTTTTTATGTTATACTTTTGTTCAACTCCTTAAATTAAAGCTCAACGTCTGTACTACAATTTAATCTTGATTGTTTCATTGTAATTCTATTCTGGTGGCATACAGAGCCAAAAATATAAAAATTGTGTCAGTGTCCAAATATATATGGACCTAAGTGTATGTATATATACAAAATCTAAAAAAAAACATTTTTTTTAATATAATAAATAATTACAATTGTTTAATTATATAATAATTATATATTTAACTGATAAGCCTTTTAGGCTTTTAGAAAAAAAATCCTAATTTTTTTATAAAAAAAAGAAAAGAAAAGAGTACAACATTTTGGTACATGCACCATGACAATACCATGTTTTTGTTGGATTCACATCATAGTAGCAATTTACCATGTTATCGGTCATTTAATATAATCATTCATAAATTTTACATGTAACGTCACATTTTAATAAACTATACAATGTTGTTTTTGGAAATATACCATGATCTAACTACAATAATATTACCATCTAATACCATCAATATACCACATTAACCTGTAAATATGTCAAATAAATAAATAAACAAATAGTAAATGAATACATTTATTTACTTAAATGGAATCTTACTACCATGGCTACCATTGTAGCCTATTCATATAATTAGCATGGTACATGAATAATATGGTAATAATATCATAATTATCAGAAAACACATTACACTGGTTAGTTTGCATTAGTCAGCTATTAAACTAAAATGAAGCCAAGAACAAAGAGCGTTTATGTTGAATGTTTAAAAAGACACTTTGAAGAGGAATCTGAGCTGAAAGCCTGTGTTTTTGTTTCGTCTGATGTCTGATGTTATTTCTTTTATTGTGTCTGCAAACGTGCAAGGCTTTACATCTATTTGCACGCATTTCGTTATTTTTTTGACCCAAAAGCCAAAGTAGAGATCAAAAGATCAAAAACAAGTGAGAGTTGATCTTCAGGGCATGAACACATCATTAACATGCTTGCGCCTGAGCCTGACCTTCAAGGTTAAAAACACACACATAAACGGAACAGCACAAACACACGTAAGCAGGGATAGTGAGGTTTATAGGTCATGCTTACAGAGAAACGCACACACACACACACACACACACACACAC
>NW_015618444.1:0-1183 GCF_001515605.1 Sinocyclocheilus anshuiensis
AAGTCTCCTGTCTGAGCACCCTTTAAGAGGTTGTGTTTCAGCTCCAATGCACTCATAGCCAGAATGACTATGTAGATAACAAGTAAATGCACATACTATGCATTTGTGCACCAACAGTTGTATCCGTTTCTCATGAGCTTAAAAACGTTTTATCTAAATTCCCAGATGATTGAAAATGGTTTTGTAAAAAAAAAATGTATCAATGTATGTACACTACTATTCAAAAGTGTAGGGTCAGTAAGATTTTTTTTAGAAAGTCTCTTGAAACCTCGTTTCCACCGCTGGATAAAAATATGCAGCAAAAATTTTGACTTCTTTAGAATTGTGAGATATATATATATGTTTGTGACATTAATCGTCGGTGAGATCAGACAATATATAATGTTTTTTGATCGTGTTTGTGACATTCATCATTGGTGCAGGCTTGAATCCAGTATGGGTCATGTTCTGATCCCATTTCCCCTCTCTCTCTCGCTCAGTTTTCATGTTTCTATTCTATGGTCCTCTACATAAAAAGGCACAAAGACTAAAAAAGAGAGGGAAAAAAGCATAGAAACTCATGGTTTTCTGTTTTTTACCTGCAGGCATGTGAACAGAGGCAGATTTCAGCAGTGCGTGTGAGTGTGAGAAAAAGTGGGAGAGCGAAAAAAGAAAGGTGCTTTTAACATTCATCTCAGCACTGTATGAACACACTCACTATCTACAGCGTTTCCACGGCAACATTGACAGAGTGACATGTTGTCTCAGACAAACAGAATGCTTGACATTATGACTCTAGCCTCTGAACCAGCTTCCTGTTTATTATGACAACCAAACACAGTGTAAGGGCATATGCGTTCATGTCTTCAGATTTGGAAACAGGACATAGTCTTTAAAGGTGAATGCTGCTGAAGTGTATTGACTTTGATGATATTATATCTTTTATCTTGTGCTATACTTATTTTAAGCCTCTGTGTCTTTGTTGTTTTCGAAGATCTGTTGTGCTTTTCCAAGAGTAAAGCCAGTTTTTAATTTTCTTATTTTTTGACAGTTTAAATGTTTGATATATTTACAAATATAACTTATTCCTGTGATGGCAAAGCCAAATTTTCATCAGCCATTACTTCACTCTTCAGTGTCACATGATTCTTCAGGAACCATTTTATGCTAATTTCTTCTTCTTATAATATATATATATATATAT
>NW_015618445.1:0-1164 GCF_001515605.1 Sinocyclocheilus anshuiensis
GTGTGTGTGTGTGTGTGTGTGTGTGTGTGTGTGTGTGTCTGTGCAGAAAGAAGAGGAGAGGTTACGTGCGTCTATCCGCCGTGAATCCCAGCAGAGGCGCATGAGAGAGAAACAGCATCAGCGAGGTCTGAATGCCGGGTATCTGGAGCCAGACCGCTATGACGAGGATGAGGAGGGTGAAGAATCCATCAGCCTGGCTGCCATCAAGAGCAAATATAAGGGTGGCGGTCTGAGGGGTAGGTGGCATGCAAGACATGCATATACATGGGGCGTTATGTGTACATTGCTCCAAAGTTTTCAGATTGTATGTAGATCCATGCAAAGACCACTTTACAAATAGCATTTAGCGTACATGCAGTATTGCTTACTCTCTCTTCTTTTTGAAATGTCTATACATGAAATAACTCAGCTGGCCATAGCTATTTTTATTATGCCTAATTCTGTATATCATCTCTAATGATGCACCTGAAATGCACTTAAAATGCACTTTTTGTTATATTGACATCTTTCTGTAACTGAAACACTGAGTGATTACATGAGACATTATACATTTCAGTTGTAATGTTTCACTTGTACTTTCAACATACCTTCTGATGTTTATCCAGGTGCTGTTACGCCAATTAAATGCCGTCAAAACGATGGCTATTGTTCGAAATGTATGATCAAATTGACAGAATTTGAAAGCTTTGAAAGACTTTTCACATCAAAAGTAACAAAGCAAAGCTTAATGTGATTATTGGAGGGTAGGCTACAAATACAAATAATGTTCAGTGAAGTTTTGTTAATACATCAACTTAAAAAGCATAGACTAATTATCGGATTCTGAAAATGAACCACAAATAAAATAGAGAAATGGATATTGTCAATTTTTCTTCATTAAGATGAAAATTATATTTAAAAAATGCAGTGAATTGGCAGTAAATGGGAGTCGAGATTTTGAAGCCCCAAAAAAGTGCGTCCATCCATCATAAAAAGTACTGATCAAATAAAAATAAAAGAGAGATTACAGTTTATAAAGTTTTAAATATAGATATTTTTCTTATACATACGCATCGCTTCGCTTCAGAAGGCCTTTATTAACCCCCTGGAGCCGTGTGGAGCATTTTTTATGATGGATGCATGCACTTTTTTGGGCTTCAAAATCTCAACACCCATTCACTGCCA
>NW_015618446.1:0-1182 GCF_001515605.1 Sinocyclocheilus anshuiensis
TTTCTTTCTTTCTTTCTTTCTTTCTTTCTTTCTCTCTCTCTCTTTGCTATCTTCTCTTGAGAGAGGGGGGAAAGTGGAGGGTCTTGCCTGCCAGTAGCAGGAGGAGTGTGTTGAGTTAATTCAGGAGCAGGGCTGCACAATGCATATTTTCTCTGGGGCATGTGGTGGTAGAGGGCAAGATGAGCGGAGTGTCGGCGGTAAGGAGGGAGGAAGAGAGGGATGGGTGTGTGAATTGAAGTGAAGTGAAGAAGGGAGAGAAAAAAGGGGGATGGCAGAAAATGAAGGAGGAGATGGTGAAGGAGAGGAGTAGCTTTTTTTGTCCTTACCCCCCACCCCCAAACACACTTTTTTCCAAAATGTCAGTCAGGCTGTGTATGGGCTGTCCTCCAAACATACATGGACATATACACAAACATACATTCCAAACAGAAATCAATCGTCAGACAAACTTTGTCACCCGTAACCTGCCCTTTGACCCCATTGCACACCTTGACACACACAGTAAAAAAAATAAAAATACTGCTTTGAATTTTTGAAAATTTTGCATGTAAACTACACATTCGCTCCTCGTGTGACTATGCTCCATACCTTCTAATCTAAACAAACTATCCTATCACTGTAACAGTTCTTTAAAAAAGTTTGATTTAAAAGAAAGCAACAAAAATGACTTGTAAACAATTTTTCTAAAAGCACAAGACAAATCATCCCTCCCTTCTCCCCAAAAGGTGCCCTCTCTCACCAGCGTGTCCAGCGTGGTTTTCCTCCCAGCTGTGTGGAGATCAGGTGTTGGAGTGTGTCAGTTCCAAAGCAGCCCCTCCTCTCTCTCTCTTTCTCTTTCTCCTCCCCTCACTTTCTCTGTGCTGCTTTCTTTCTTCGGGCCCCTTCTCGCCCTCAGAGATGCCTGTCCTCTGTCTTTAGACTAGCTCCAGCTAGCGCTGTATCAGTGTGCATGTGCGTGCAGCCGTGAGTACATGTGTGTTGTTGTGAGGTAGAGCATGTGTGTGTCGGGCCGCAGCGCGTCTGAGTTAACTGCTCCTCTCTTCTTGCTGGCACTCAATGACACGGCTCTCTCTCTCCTCCACTGATCTGCTTTCCCACTGAGAGGGAGAGAGAGGGAGAGAGAGCAGGAGGGGAAAGGGTTGTCCCTGTCTTATTACCAGCTCTCCATGCCTGATGCTTCTC
>NW_015618447.1:0-1183 GCF_001515605.1 Sinocyclocheilus anshuiensis
ATGGCAATATTATTACCCAATATATAATTTAATCATGATGATAAACTTTCCAATGCCTTTCGTGTTGGCATATTGCCGCCAAAGGTTTCTTATTTAAAGCAATGGAGGACCCTGCACGTCAAAAAATTACGCTAAAGGGGTACCCTGTGCATCAAAAAGTGACTCCATAGGGGCCTGACCAAGCGTCAAATTCAGTCACTCTGACTGAAAATGAGCCAAAATACCAGTTTATCTGATCCAATATGAATGCACTGATTCAGTGCTCCAGTTCCTCCAACACTCACTGAACTGAGGAAACAGTTCGAGTCGGACCGAAGATCAATGAGACGCTGATGAGCATGCATGAACCAAACACTTGAATGAAGGAAAGAAATTAAAGTTTTTATGGTTTCTCATTGTTTATGTTGATGGTTTGATTACGACTTATTTACTTTATATGCTTTAGATATGTAAAACATCCACTTTTCACATTATTATTTGGTGCTTTAATAGTATAATTGCATATACATTACATCACAAACTAGTGAACTGAACCAGTTAACTGAAACAAACTATCCGGAAGAACCATTTTGTGGAAAAGAATTGGATTTCCTCATTTCCTGAAGCTCTGCTTTACAGGTAATAATATTGTAGATAATGTCCCGTTTCTCGCACAGACCGATCGCTTTGCTTCATAAGACCTCAATATATCCGTCAGGAGCCATGGGTATTCATTTTGTGCTGTCTGATATGCTTTTTTGACTCTCAAAGTGACGGCTGACTTGCATTTTATGAATCACCAAGGACCACGATTTCAGGTACAATTCTTCTGTTCTAATGAAGAAAAAGTCATCTACATCTTGGATGGCCTGAGAGCGAGTAAATTAACAGCTAGCTTTGAATGAGACCAGTTGATGATATAGTAGGGCTGTTGTGCTAAAAACATTTTCTAATGGGCCACTTGTCGCAGATAGTTTTCTCCACCAGGCTAGATAGCAGATAGATGGCAATCGGATACCACAATTTAAAAAATATATATATTTTCATATTGTTCAGTTCTGTGATATACAGTACACCAGAATAAGAACTCGACAAGTACAATAAGACATGCAGGAATATTTGACATTAATCATAAACAAGAATTCAAGTATGGATACTTTAAAACTTCATTTGGTGGCAGGCTCTGAAAAAAGAAAAAAAAAAT
>NW_015618448.1:0-1183 GCF_001515605.1 Sinocyclocheilus anshuiensis
CTATTACGCAGGCCTTACTGCTCTCGTCTATCTAAATGCTAACGATGTGAGCACCTTACGGAGGGAGAGACATGCATTCGGAAGAACAGGGGCTAATCTGATGATGACTTAAGTGCTCTTCCGTTGCGTTTTATCAAATTATTTGCGAGAACGGAGGGAAGACGGCGTGTTTTCTGACACTTTCTCTCAGAGGTCACTGGCCCTCATCAACATGCTTGTTTCCACTCGAGATACGCCGGTCCTTCTGCGATGGCCGAATCGAGCGGCTTCGTTTTTCAACCAGTTCTCACCCTCATATATTCGACTCTCTTTTAATATCCACTGCTTAGATATTGATGGAAAAATCACGAGTGTCTTTTAAGCCTCTTGTGGTTTCTGCATGGACTTAGATGGGCTGAATTGATTGGCTGTGGCTGGTGTAGTAGGTTGGAAAGCTTGGGGTAAAAGCTTTGGGTCACTTTGACCAAAGCTGTTTTTTTTTCATTCAGGAGCCCCTGTGTTGGGAAACAGCATACATATGGTGTTATTAAGGTTTTTTATTGAATCATAAACTTTGAAGGATTAGAGTAAATAGATGACATGAGAACTGCATATCACGGAATAAAGTACGCAAACACCCTTTCATGTTACTTGTATACATAAAACACACGCACACAAAATCAAGGCCTCTGTCTGATCCCAAAAATTTCATATTTTCAAGCCTGAGGGCAATAAATGCATCTTAATCCCACTGAAAACGACAACTCCTTCCTCATAGACTCATGGGATAGTAAAGTGTCCATCGGGTGCACACTTCAGAGTGTTGGCAGAAACCTTTTAGTTTTTGTTTAGTTTTTTTCGCTCAACTTTTGGCATTTATCTATATAGTGAAGCAGGCATATTCAAGGCAGGGTGTACACATATAAAAAAAGTACTATGGCATCACTTTCAATATTACCATTACCATTATGTCCAAAAGAAAAATAAATAAATAAAAATAACAAATGGTCGCACCATGATACTTTTTTGTAAGTGTAAACTATATAGCCATTCTTTGAATGCTTAAAATTCTATATAATTAATTATTATCACAAACATTAATCTCGTTTTATTTATAAAGCCCCTTTACCAAGCTCAAAGTCGCTGCATAGAGACATAAATATGAAGGTAGAATGACGTCAAAAAGATTTGCATATGCAGGGTA
>NW_015618449.1:0-1183 GCF_001515605.1 Sinocyclocheilus anshuiensis
TCCAGATCAGTAGCTGCAGCCTCAAAAACACTCCAATCAGTAAGTGTTTTTGTGTGGTTACATGTTGGTTACAGTGTAATCTGTAACCAACATGGTTACAGATTACACGGAGTCAAGAGGTACGTCTGCTAATTGATATTGAAAAGGCCATTTGGGATTGATAGCACATTGCTTGTTACAACCTAACCTAATGAGCTATGACATGATGCAATCTTGGTATACAAAATACAAATCCATCTTACATGACCTCATTATATTGGTCAGATATTATCATGTGACATAATTATGTGAGAAGGGGTCTACTTATCTTAGTAGCCTATCTAATTATCATTGTTACATATAGGAAAGTCAAGTTTAGCACTTTGCATTTTGGGACACAGTATTTTGGGAGTCAGTACATTCCTTTTTTTCTTTTTCCTTTGCAATATGTGTTATATATGTGACTGTGTTGGTGATGGTGAAATGAGGAACACGGAGTCGGGTGAGTGGTCACTCAAGGCTTCTTTTTATTGTCCTGGGCAGACACAACTGGGACAAACAGGACCATAGGTTGGTTAAACTGCAGCTCGATGATGATGCATGACAGTCAGCAGCGAGGCTTCATGAGACTGCTGCAGATTACATTTTCCCTGAGTGAACATATAGTGGACATAAATCTGAATAAAACATAAGAGAAAATAAAATATAAAACTACCTTTTCTTCTCAATTCTCATTAAATCACGTTAATGCAGTGAAACTGTACACTCAAGTGACCAATATTTTACATATTTTAGTATAAAAGAAAGACAGAACAGGAAAACGCAACTCTCGAATGACGCAAAACATAGTTCAGCACGTGCCAGTGTGCAGCACGTGTGCTAATGCTAGCAGCTAACGATTTACACACAGAACATTACAAAAGTCAAATAAAATATACCTGGGACAAACAGGACCATAGGTTGGTTAAATTGCAGCTCAGGGATGATGTCTTAAAATAATGTCCGTCAGCAGATTTTCGCTGTTTTAGTGTCATAAATGTCTTTTTATTGTTAGCATAACTGTTGCAAATAAACATTTTATAAAGTCCCCACTCCAAGAGGATAGGCATGATCACTTCCATTTGGAATTTGCCCCGTGAAACGTTCTGTACCGATACTTGTATCGGCACATCCCTAGTTTGCATGCATGTGAGCCTATGATCAA
>NW_015618450.1:0-1183 GCF_001515605.1 Sinocyclocheilus anshuiensis
TTTTTTTTTTTTTTTTTTTTTTTTTGAAGGTAACAGGTGGTTTAAAATTCCACATTATACTACAACAGTGCCCGTAATGGCTTACATTCATACATAAAGCTGAAGTGTGTAATTTTTTAAATGTTAAAACTCTAGTTCAATATTCAGATATAAAAAAAGGAAATAAGCCAATGGTTGAATTCCACAAAAATGTAATATCTGCATCTCTGAACAGCAATCAAAACATTGCTTGTGATCAGCCCAACACAATAACATTGGATTAACCAATCAACTTGCCTGACTATCTGTGAGAGTGTTGGGATAACTGCCTGAAAATAGTCATTATTATTAATGGAATTTTGTTTGGTGATGCTAGTGGCGCAGAAATTACACACTACAGCTTTCATTCAATATATACAGAAGAGAACTGTCAAACTGATAATATACATGAAGATGTTGTAAGGGGAACCACTTTTCCATTTTTACAAAACATAACCAGAAATAAATTCAAATTTTGGAGAACTGAATTGGAAGACAATGCAAGAACCGTAGAAGCTTGTGTCCAAAGTAACATGGGCATAGAGACCTGAGAAAAGGGGAAAATACAACAAAAAAAAAGAGGAAAATCATGCGAGAGATGCCTAATGTAAATATATATTAACTTGAAAAGGAATGTAACAAAATTTCTTTCATTAGGAACATGTTTTTTTTTCTAGACTGTTGCAATGAGAGCCACGTTTACCCATCTGAACTCAAATAAGATCACATGAGCCAAATCTAAAAAATAAAAAAAAAGAGTTTATGGTACTTATACATATATAATTATAAATCTAATTCACACAGAAATGCAGGTTTTGAACAGCAACATAAAAACCAACCCATAATTCACATAAAACAAGAGCTTAGAAAACAATAGCTTAGAAAAATGCATAAAATCAGTGAGCATTGAATCGAATTGCATTGCATTGGTAAATCCCTTAAGCTATTTGATGTTCATAGTACTGGCATTTCACGTGCCAGTCAATTACCATCAGGGGACTGTGAGGTCATAGTATTATTTGTGCCACATCAAGTCAAGAGGAAAAACACTCAATAATGTAGCATGATCTAATGATGTTCAAGTGGAGTAAAACATTCAGCACCGGCCAAAATGAAAGATCCAGAACTGGTGCAGCACCTACATGTGATTTGTCAATGCCAGGGG
>NW_015618451.1:0-1183 GCF_001515605.1 Sinocyclocheilus anshuiensis
AATTGACCATTATGACTGGTTTTGTGGTCCAGGGTCACATATATTTTCTATGTATATAAAATCACTTTTGTGTAGTATATGTGTTGTAATTTCATTCATACAGTTACAAATGGTAGTCATACTAATAAAATTAATTAAAAATAAAACTGGTATTATAAAAAATAGTAATAACAAATAGTAAGAATTAGATTAAATAAATGCCATAAAGAAATTAATGTACGGCTTATACAGTACAATACAATGAAATTGAATAAAATGTTTAACGAGAAATTAATGAATATTATTACTGTAACAGATAAACACAGGCTCTTCTTGTCTCATCTCGTTCCAGTTCCACCCACGTACACATATGTAGAAAAAGATAAGGTGTGTAAGTGTTGTGCCATCAGAGCCTCGCAGTCAATCAGGTCACACACAAACAGATGAATTAACACACAGATACGGCAATTTTCAGAGCCTTCTCGGCCGATTGGCAGTGTGCTGGGCTGTTGATAGAGCGCTGGCAGCCGTTCAGCAGACTGCTCAACCTCGCATCAAACGCGCACACCCGCCCATCTCGCTTTCATGCCTCTCCATAAAAACTCTGTTTGATCTGACTGACACAACACACACGCTCACACACGTGTAGTGATAAAAGCAATTTACAGAGAGAAGCCTATGTTTGTGCTGTGACATTCTCTGAACAAACATCATGAACATGTGTTAGGGCTGCATGAACTGTGCCTCTTTTTTTTAAGCTATATTGTGATTACAATTTTATTTCAAAGTGTTTTACAATATGTAGTGTGGAGCAGGTTCAGAGGTCAGATTGCGCTGCAGGTCAGTGTCACTACCAATGCATGCCAAGCGTTCATTTCTCTACAGCCTATCTGCCAGAAATGATACACTCTTCCTCATAAATGAATCCGATGGAAAATAGTGCATGCAATTGCTATTTCAGATGTGGGATTTTATTTATTTATTTATTTAAGTGGTTGTTTGATTAAAAAGAATCCGCAGAAACTGCGGTTTAGGGAGGTGGGTTGGGACTGAATGGCATTCGTTCATTTTCCTCTCTGTAGCCGCTCCTGTTGGTGGTCACTTTGGTCATTGAGTGTGGGCTGAGAGACCATCTGTTAGTCTGGTCTACCGCTGTGACCCTCAAAAGAGCATTTCAGCAGACAGGCGGAACCCTCAGAGCATC
>NW_015618452.1:0-1184 GCF_001515605.1 Sinocyclocheilus anshuiensis
CTGTAGATAAAAAATAAAAAGGTCCTTGCTCCTGACAATGGCTACTCATAACTTGAGGCTATAGGAGAACCGACATGCCAAACGAATCACCTTTGTTTGAAGAGAGACAGAGGACAGACAGGCAAAGGCCCTGTGAGTTCACCTTGGTGATTGGGAGCCATTACGCATCTTGAGAGAGTCTTGGACTGAACCGAGAAGAGTTGGCTCACACGGCTAGATGGAGCTTTATGGCTGTATCAAACAACATTTTGAAGGTTTACTTTGAAGCAGGAGAAAGAGCGAGCAAAGAGCCGAAAGAAAGAGCTCTATGGTCAGTTGCTACTGTTCCAAACCATAAGCATTGCAAATAACAAAGGTCACTCAGCAGACTCCCTGTAGAAAATGTGTTCGTATTGCCTGGTGCATGGTTTGCGGTTTTGTTTCGTTCGTATCGTTCTTTCTGGTAATGCTTATTTGCTTACTACATGGTGAGTTAGTTCTCTAAAAGTCTTTAAGATGAATGGAAGGGTTGAAGTAATAGGCCATACAAATGTAAACAGAAGTTGTGGGTACTATGTGTATGGCTTGAGAACTTGAACACCTTGACATTCTTGTTTCTACATTTGGCATAGATATAGCATAGCTTAAAGAAGAAAAAAACATCTATTTTTCCAGCGCAGTCAATCTCTCTCTCTCTTTCTATCCCCCTGTGGAATGCAGGCTGTCTTTTCAACATTCTGTAAAGCCATATGGAAATTCATCTTAAAGTATGTCATATCTATTAACTATTTTAATTGCCCTTCTGTAAAGGCTGTGGGTGTTTATTCTGAACTGTTACTATGGAGTCATGACAAATCACACAAATCCATATGAAATCAGTTTGCGCTGGACTTCAAGTGTTGAGACTGAAAGCGTTATGTTAAAACTTGCGAAATGATAATGGATATGTACTACTCACAGTGAGAGGTCTCTGTAATTTATATAAAGCCTGTCACACTATGCCAGATGGCAATTTGATATGTATTTTTTCCTCCCTATTTTTATTAACACAGTCCATCAGCCATAAGAGTGAGCATTGGAAACTTTTTTGTTTTTGGAGTTTTGCACTCTCTCATTTCAAAAGATGAAAAATAATAATCTCTTTACCTCTCTGCCTTGGTGATCCATTTTGTTTCCCTGAGGTTGTGTTGTTTGTGTGGATATCA
>NW_015618453.1:0-1184 GCF_001515605.1 Sinocyclocheilus anshuiensis
ATTTGGGAGGAAACAGGAGAGCAAAGTGTTGCGTTTTCTTAGAAAACCCTGATTTTAGAGAGGTTTTGGTGTAGTTTCTTGGAGGCTAGCGGAAGAGGGGATGTGTGGCCTACCGAATCGACCAAGAACACTCATCACAGCTAGAGGAAAGGTCTGTTTTTACCCCTTCAATACGTTTTCGTAGCATGCAAATTAGTTTCTGGGGTGTTTTTTTTTTCACTTGATCAAAATGTTTAGAATGATCATAAATGACACTGCAAAAATGGAAAATGTGCCATAAAACAATTTCTACATGATCTAACCTTTAAAAATGACTTTGATTGGTCTAACCTAGTGTATTCTGATTGATTTTGTCAGAGTAAATATTTTTGGACTTTTTATTTAGCTAATTTAATTTAATTTAGTGCTTTTAGATTAACTGACAACACAATGTGTGAATGATTTTGACAAATTTACCATGTTACAAAAAATAATAATTTATTCTAGAAGTAATAAAGAACTAAATTGTATATTTTTGTCAACAAATTATGAATGTTCAAAAATGGTTAAAATGACTGTAAAAATGGAAATGTAGCATACATTTAAACCTGATTTGACCTGTGTCAATGACTTTGATTGGTCTAAACTTGTGTATTCTGATTGATTTGGTCATAGTAAATAATTTTCGAATTTTTGACAGATAATTTAGCTGATTTCATTGAGCATTTTAGATTATCTGACAATACAACATGAATGATTTTTACAATGTTGCAGATTGTTTAAAAAATGTACTGTAAATAATAATAATTGATTCTGGAGGCCGCTAAATTTTTCGTCAAATAATATACAACTGTTCGAAAACAGTTAAAATAACTGTAAAAAGTGAAAATGTGGCAAAAATGTCTGCCTGATCCATTAGAAATGACTTTGATTGGTCTAACCTAGTGTATTCTGGTTGATTTAGTCATAACCAATATTTTTTGAATTTTTGACAGATAATTTTGCTGATTTTATTTAATTTATTGTGTTTAGATTGTGTGAATGATTTTTACAATGTTACTTTATTTATGTTTGAATAATTCATTCTAGAAGCAACTAAAGTGTTTATTTTCGTCAATAATATACTCTAATTTTGTTCTAGAGTCAAGGTGCAAGTCGTTGCTGTTGATGGTGAGATGTTAGTGCTATTCCAGGAGACAAGATCC
>NW_015618454.1:0-1184 GCF_001515605.1 Sinocyclocheilus anshuiensis
TTGAAGTGTGCATGACTAATGACACCTGTCTTGCTTTATAAAGTCCATGCACAAACTGTAAAACATAGTTATGCATGCAATAAATTCTGAACAATGTTGGCCAAAGTGGCAGAAAACTCCAATTGATTTTTTAACAATGCATTCTGGAAATTCCCCTTTTCTTTCATTCAGGCTCTGGCTTGCATGTTTGGAGACAGCTGCTGGTGAAGGACAGTCGTGTGGGCAGATGATAAGTGATCTGAACTCAGTCCAGCCGAGCACATGCTATCGCTGGCGGGTGAGAGGAACCGAGAGTGACCTCGCTGCTTAACCAAACCCAGTCGATTGATATAGATCGGCCTGCAGGGAGTCGCGGGAGTAAATGGGATTGGTGTTGACCAACGAACCCGTCGATACGGTCACGCATGCCGCGAGACAATCAACTCTTCCACATCACAGTCCATTCTTTCATGGCTTCTCTATTGCTGTTCCACAACAGGATTTGCATTATATTCCAATGCCAAAGTGCAAATGCTTTGACATACTTGTAGGGAATCAATGCACTTTGACAAAAAAACTAGTTGCCGCTTGATCTTTTGAAAGATACGAGCGCAGAGTCATGATGAAATAATGCAGATCATCTGCTCTAAATTATATTAGTCGATGAATCCATCAAACTCCAGATTAAAACACAATGTCCGACGAGACGGAGTTGAATCCCATCGGCGCTCATTGTCTGGAAGAGGACATGGTTGAGTGGAAGCCAGAAATGTGTGACCCACTTCATGCCAAATGAAATCAACTGTCAGTGTGACCTTTCTAGAGCATCAAATCTGCTTCATATGACCACCAATGGGATGAAAACACTGGCTGAATTGGAGCACACACATCAGATATTGAGTAGGGCTGTGTGATATTGACCAAAAAAATTATAATATCTCTATTTTGTTTTTGTGCTTGTACCTTCGCTGGTTTAGGCCCATCATGGATAAATAAATATGACACTAAAACCGCCAATAGGTAATGGCAAGTCCATTAATGAGTGATAATTGAGTGATTCATTGAATTATTCATCAAATGATTCATTCAAAATAGCGGATTCATTTAGAAATGAAGCAAGCGGCTGTTTGGGATGAGAATGATTTTTAATGTTTTTTATGGGAGTTTCTTCTGCTCATCAAGGCTGCATTTATTTGATCAAATAT
>NW_015618455.1:0-1184 GCF_001515605.1 Sinocyclocheilus anshuiensis
GGTTTGTTTCCATTTCTCATTAAGGAGAGTTGACTGGGAGGGTGATAGCAGAAGATTTAAAAAGTCCAAAAATAAGGGCCACCCTACTGTCTGTTTATCTTCTTTTTCTTTTTTTTTAGCTAATTTTTTAAATAAGCTTTGCCCTGATGAAAGTTTAAGCATTTCTAATTATGGTCCATGACCTGCATGTCTTCTCATAAATAATTGTTTGACCCATGCAAGTGCAGACGTTTTGGGGGCTCGATCCCCTCCCTTTTTCAAAATTAAAGTAGGCAGTTTCTGGCTACTAGTGTCTAGCAGAACTACAAAAATAAAGCATGTTTTTCATGTCACGCCTCCCTCAACGCAAACATCAAAAACACAGCTCTTACAGGTCTATAAAAGTGAAAAGTGAAAGTGAAGCATGTTTCAACAGGTAAAAGTAAAGGCTACTTTCAACAAAAGGGCCAACACATTAGTAGGCCTTAATACTTTTTAACTTCAACTTTAGCTTACCTGTCGAGAAGAAACTGCATGTTCATTGTATCGATTGAAACCCAAACATTGCATACAATTCCTCTATCCTCTAAAAAGCACTGCCAATGTTTACTCTAAAATTCCTCCTTCTTGTAAAAACACTGCCAATGTTTACCCTAAAATTCTTCCATCTTGAAAAAACAAAACAAAAACAATATTCTGGGGAGTCTTTGAATTTTGGCTTGCATTTCTGTAGGTGCAATCTGAATATCTTTTTCTTCGCTAAACAAACACCCTCTGGCTCAGCCTGCTACAGTAGCCACACCCCAAACTCTAGATTGCAGTGTTGCCAATTTGGGGATTTTGTAGCTTAATTTAACGATTTTCTCATTTGATTTTGCTCATGTTGTTGCTACTTTTATAATTTTTTTTCGTCAAAGAGCTATTTGGAGATTTTTGTTGTTGTTGTTGTTGTTAATATTTATTATTATTGATTAACAAACAAACAAAACAAAACAAAACAAAACAAATGTTTGTAACGACTTTCAACCAGTAGGCTATAACAAAAATGTTTGAAAAACATTGCCCCTGTCCCTCTCAGCGATTATTGACAATTGCGGTTAATAAAACAAACTGAATTTGAATCATAACATTTGAATTTGAATTACTTTTCAATTATAATTAGGAAAACATGTACAACAACCAAGAAAGCAAAAAATGTTACTTTA
>NW_015618456.1:0-1182 GCF_001515605.1 Sinocyclocheilus anshuiensis
TTCTTTTTTACCCTTTAGCAAAGAACGTTTGCGTCATGAGATACTTCAGACTGCACTTGTGCATTGGCTGTAACCACCTGAAAAATATGCTTTTTAACACTATTTAAGCAAAAAGAGACAGTTCGTGTCTGATTTTATTGCTGACTTGAAACATGTAATTAAAATGTGGGTTTGGCAAGATTTCTGTATTTCCCCATTCAAGTAGATAGGAGTTGGTCTTACATGACCTGAAATAGCTGCCTGGAAGCATTGAGTGAACTGACTTTCCTCAGAGGGGATTTTAGTGGAAGCCACCACAGTAACCTTTAATCCTTCAACATTTACCCTCACACACCTGTATAGGTGATCGATAGGATAAATGACCAAAAACAGGTCAAACATCAAAGCAAAAATGAATAAATCCAGCATACTGTCCATATTTGCAAATGTATCACAAATAGATTTATTCACAACTTTCGGTCCTATGACCTTCATCAGATATGCCTGATGAAGGTCATAGAACTGAAACGTTGTGAATGATGCCTGATGAAGGTACTAACATTTGGAATAAGTACTTGTATCTAATAAATAAGAACTAGTATCTAATGAATCAGTACTAGTATCTTTTAAAATGGTCTGAGTAGCTAAAGAATAAGCACTGGTACCTGATGTAATGCTACAGGACCCAATCCACAATTGGGGTTGCATGAGAGTGGTCAAAAGTTAACCAACCTAATATCATAATAGCATTGGATTGTCATATCAAACACGGACCATTTGCATTGATAAAGATGCATTAAATGATTTTAAGTGGGACTGTCAGATCAAACACGGATCATATAGAGAACATAATGTATCTTATATCAGTAAATGTTTATTAAAACTCATGACTTCCCAGACCTGCCATTTTAAATCAATAGTTCATTTATGGTCATCTTAAATTTGTCAAAGTAAATACTGTTTTATTACATATAATTCAAACCTAGGCCAAAAGGCCAAAAATGTCATGACCAGTTATAGTAGCCAATATGAATATATTTCTATATACAAACAGGGAAAAAAGAACACAATGACATCCGAAGCCATAATAGAAAACATTTTATTGGTAAAAATAAAAACTGTTGGAAGGTAAAGAAATAGAGACAGAGAGAGAGAGAGAGAGAGAGAGAATGCATGTAAACAAGGCTAGTTTCTCTGTACAAC
>NW_015618457.1:0-1184 GCF_001515605.1 Sinocyclocheilus anshuiensis
CTTTGAGCTAAATTGACCTGTTTCCCTTACAGTGTTAATTGCAATCAAGTGAAAATGTATTATAGTTTAAATTTGTATTTAATGCAAGTATTGGACCCAATGAAGTAGAATTAAAGTGCGTTATTATATGCGTTCATAATTCATAATTACTTCTGTTGTCTTTGAAATATGTTTAAAGTGTACTGCCACACTTGGAAGCATCTATGATAAATTAAAATTATAATAGAATGTAAGTTTATTTTATTTAATGTATTTGTAATTACATATTTGTAATTTCAAGTTGCAATTTAGTACATTTAAAATACCTTACAAAATTAAAAATAAACATTTTCTGCAAAATATTATCTGCAAGTACATTTTTTTTTAAACAAAATATACTTTTAAGATTTCTAATACTCGATCAATGCACATTCGATACAATTAAGTGCATTTCTTTTTTAACAAGGGAGAAGTTTAATTACATAATACTATTAATGACATTTTTGATTTCAAGGCCATGAACTGACATGCTTATATGCAGCATTCATTAAAACTGTCTTCATGTAGTATAGGTTTTAAAAAAAAAGAATGCAAAAGGATTGCAGTTTCATATTGATTCTTGATACTGATTCTTGTATTGGGAGTCTGATCCAAGGCTGTCAAAGTAAACTGGAGTTTTATTGCACAGCCAGCCCGGTGAGTTCAGTCGAGTGTTAACACAGGAATCAAGAGAGCGAGGTCAGGAGAGGAGAGATGTAGAAAGAATCCGCTAGTGACACGAGGATGAGAAATGATGTCATCTCCCAGCATGAGGTCACATCATGTGCAGAAGAAGAGCTCTGCTGTATAAATAAAAACATGAGCTTCAGAAATACAACAAGACAGAGGGCGAATGTACAGTTAAATCATCAAATCCCTGCATCCTGCATGTTTCAGGTTTATCTAGATTTAATCAGATTTTCTATGTGTAATCAACCTGTTTTTTGTTTCTTATTTGAGAAGTAAAGGTTCATGACAGAATGTGGTAGATGAACAATATTTACAATATTTGCAATATGTTTGCACTAATTTTAAGCAAATTTAAGCAAAATCATGAATATGTCAGGGATTTTCCCATAAAGTTTAGAAAAGACTTGTCACTTTCATTGTCTTGTCACTTATGAGTAAAATCTATTTTTCAGTACAAAAATTTGCTTGCATCATCA
>NW_015618458.1:0-1184 GCF_001515605.1 Sinocyclocheilus anshuiensis
TTGATTAAGGCGTTCATGGTATTTGTAGTTCTAATTCTCTAATCACCTTATAGGACACATTTTTTAAACTGAATCCTTTGCAATAATATCATTTCAAATTAATTCCTAATTAATTTTACAATTATCTGAATTAATTTTTAGGCATAATTATGATTATGGGTAGCTGACATAAAATAGATTATGGAAAGTTGACATTTCCTGCACAGTGACATGTTAAACTCCATCTCAAAGTAATTTAAACAGCATTTTGGTATTTATTCAATAGTATTCATTAGCTAGTTACAGAGAGCAGGCTAAGGCAAAAACCTTTGCAATAGTTTACAGTCACTGTCACACCAAGCACTACTATTATATTGCATAGCCTTTAGCTAACCCATTACATAATACACAGATAACACCAAACAGAAAATAACATCACAGAATATTTTTATTTGTTAGAATTTGTTCATATATTTATATATGTGTGTGTGTGTACAAGTATTTAAAATAGACAACAACATAAAATGATGTGCGTATTCTTTACATTTTACTATTACATTTACTATTTTTTCCCAAAATAAAAGGACATTTACTTAAAAACATGTAACACTTTGTGTCAACAAAGTTAATTTGATATATGATGATAACTCAAAGATCATACTCAGAACATAAGGACATCTAAAATAATTATAAGCACAATATGAAGTAGCCTATAAGGTTAAACAAAAAAAAAATGAGGAATGCATGGGATACATTGTAGGCAGCTAATGAGAGATTAAATTGTTTTTTTAATTCTTCTTCTTTTTTCTTTTTAGAACAAGCTGTTTAGAGTCCCATCCTCCACTCTAGGCACGACGGAGATCAAACTGCTGTACTCTGTTTGAGATGTCATCCAGTAAGTAACAGTTAAGAAAAACATCACCCGTCATGATCATCAGGATTGCGATAGTATTGATTTCCTGATTAACACCAGCTTTGGAGAGAAACCAATATGACTATTAAAAGACATCATAAACCCTGTCCGCTATGTGACTGCTGCAAAAAAAAACTCTCTCAGGACATGGAAAGTTTATCAGACAGAGAGTTATTCAATCAGGATAGGTGACAAACAAATGCTGTATTAATCTGAAAGGATATGTCTGCTGGTGAGAGACTGTATACTGTTGTGAACCTTCCTCTGAAATGCGATCTGAGCTTCACACATG
>NW_015618459.1:0-1185 GCF_001515605.1 Sinocyclocheilus anshuiensis
TATTTTTCAGCCAAAGAGAAGTGAAGGTTTTGGAGGAAAGCATTTCAGGATTTTATCTAGTGCTTTTTTTTTTATCTAATGCAAGTGAACGGCTCAACGTAGACCATTTTTGACGGTTAAAAATCCATATTTAGGCAGCTTCAAAGTAATCCACATGACAAATAAGGCTCTTCTCTAGCGAAACGATCAGTCATTTTCAGGAAAAATAAAAAATGACATACTTTTTAACTATAAATGTGCGCCTTTGTCCAGCTTGGTTTAAGAGAAACGTGCAAAGACTACATGTCGAGCATCCTTCACACTGTAAAATAGGCCAAAACAACTATTTCAGATGATTTTGAAGTTGAAGGATAAGAAGAAATCACTCAACCCTACCTCTTTGATCCTGAGTACATAGATGATGGAGGAGGATGACATGGCAGCACAAGCCTCATAAGCTAGAATACACACGTGCATGGATAATTTTAAACAACAAACTGACACTATTATACAGCAGTGACCATTCAACTTTTGCAAAGGCCATTATTTGTCAGCTGGGGTTGTGTGGATTACTTTGAAGCTGCCTCAATATGGATTTTGGACCATCGAAAATGGTCTGCAACTCCATCTCTTCTTCTCCTCCAACTTCAAAATTGTCCAACATAGTTGTTTTAGACTTTTTTACAGTGTGAAGGGTGCTTGACATATAATCTTTGCAGGTTCCTCTTAAACCGAGCTACAAACATTTGTAGTTAAAAAGTATGACGTTTTCAGTCATTCATTCATTTATTTATTTAATGGAAATGACTAAACGTTTTACTAGAGACCCTTATTTTTCATGTAGATTACTTGCTGTCTAAATATGGATTTTGGACCGTTCAAAAATGGTCTACAATGAGCCATGTTCACTTGCATTAGATGGAGAAAAATCCTGGAATGTTTTCCTCCAAAACCTTAATTCCTCTTTGGATGAAGAAAGAAAGTCATACACATCTTGAATGGCTTGGGGGTAAATAATCATAAAAATGTTCATTTTTTGGGTGAACTATTCCTGTAAGCCACAAGATGGTCATGTCAGTTCAGCCCATTTCGGCTTGACAGCTTGTGCATTCATTTGTAGTATATGGCTTTTATTTAGATTTGGCGAGCTGCTGTGGAATTAATTTCCGCAAGCCTTGTTTGTAACTCATTGAAATTAATAAGTCG
>NW_015618460.1:0-1185 GCF_001515605.1 Sinocyclocheilus anshuiensis
TGGTGATGATGGATGGCGAGTGTTAGGGGGCAGCTGTGGGGTCCATAGAGGCTCGGTTATTTATAACGACAGGCTTATAGCCAAACATGCCTGAGCCGCACTGTCTTTGAGAGTCCGATCTGAACCTAGACGTGCAGTGTCTCAGCAGGTGAGTCCTACATCACTGCTGTTTGCTAAAGTATGAGTTTCAGTCACACATTAGGGCTGCTGGCTGGACTGTAGCTCACAGCCGTCGGCAGTTATCCATAAGAATGACAAGCGTGCTTTGGATCTGAAATGGCAAGTCTTAAAAGTGGTCCGTGCGACTTGTGCACAATATTTCAAGTCTTATCAAGCTTTGTGAATAACAGACTAAAATTTAAGTCATTATTCACTGAAATTCTTCGCTCTGCTTGGCACATTCCTGAGAGAAATAGCAATGTCTGATTTGAATGGAATATAGTTTATAGTCATTTAAATGCATCCTCTTTAAACTTAAAAGCTCCAATCCCTATTCATTTTAACTAGTGTGTTTCTATAGAACAAAATATTTCATAGAAACGTCATGATGGTGAACTGTCCCTTTAAATCTTTGTATGCAAATATAAGGATGTCCATCTCAGCTTTAGAAAGCAAACTTAAAGTGCTGGTCGCTCCAATAATACCCTTTCCATTATTTATTCTTCTCTGAGTGTTGCTCTCTCAGTGGAGAAGGGCGAGATTGGAGCGGCGCCCCATATATTATGTGGCCTCGTGACGGAGCTCTGCGGGCCTTTCCATAAATAATGCCACTCATTTCTAAGGTAGAACGCATCGTATAAAATATTTAGTGCCGTCTGGGGGCTGTAAAGCAGTGATGGAGAGGCAATAAACTCCAGAGGACCCTCTCTCTACTGTTGCCGTGGTCAGTTTGTGACCAGACATCGCACTCCTCCGTCATGCTTAGTGCATAAACATGATTCCTAGCCAGGAAGCCAAAAATGAATACTTTCAAAAGATTTAATCACTCTCATGTTGTTTCCAACCAGTTGTTTTCATTCTTCCATTAATTGCAAAGTGAGATCTTAGGCAGAAAGTCTGAACTTCTGTTGACATCTAAAGTGGATGCTGATTTATACAGCTGATCTCTCAAAAGCAAAACAGCATCATTAATGTATCATACAAGTGGTCCATATGACATATGCCCTAAGTCTTCTGAAGTCATGC
>NW_015618461.1:0-1185 GCF_001515605.1 Sinocyclocheilus anshuiensis
TTCATTACTTCGCCAATTTCACTCTGTCTGTCCTCATTGGTGAGAGGGGAAACTTCACTAATCTGAGCTTTATGTGTTTTATTTCTTCATAATAGCGTTCACTCAGAACAGCTCCAAATATTTGTGCCGCTTTTTTCTGCTCTCACTGCCTGAAGCACTGAGGTGTCAACACTGTAGTCTTATTTAGATTACACCGCTTCGGTTGTAACAGGAGCCTGTGCATTAGGCACGTCGCTAAAACACGTCCACTACATGCAGTTACTCCACTCAGTCCAGAACCTCAAACGGTGCCTTTGAGAGACATACGAAAAATGTTCATATTCTGAAAGCAAATTTTATGTGGAGGAAAAAAAAATCAGTTTATGAAAATAACTACTGACCGTAACTTTCACTCTTTGTTTCTGCAGGAAAGAGATATTGGCAATGCCTCCTTATCCACATTTGGAGTTGCCCAGGCGGTTATCGAAATCATTCTCATGTTGTATCCTTTGCTGTGTGTGATAATCTAATGCTGCATAAGCTCCAGTCAAGTGTTTGATCACAGATTGTGTGTGTTTAGTGAAGGGACTCAAAGCTGTTTGCTTATGATTGTTGTGAGTGTGTTCTAGAGGGAAATGTTAGTGAATGGTTTGACGGAAACAACTGGGTTAGTCTTAACTCTTGAACCGTTATCTGATGGTCTCATCTGTGGTTGGCTTCTATAGCCTTCGCATCTTTCAGGAGCTCACACCCAGAAAAGACGACACTACCATGACAACGGTAGGATCTGCAACACTGCTTCAGTTTTAAGGCCTGTTCACACTGGGTTGGACTAAATGTATAAAACATTGACAATTTGTTGTGGAGTAAAATTGTTTCCAATTCTGAGAAGTTGAATTCTTGTGATTCTTCAACAAGTTTGAATACCTAAATATGTTGTAAAGCATCTAAACAATGAAAAAAATAACATTATTGCATTATAACATTTTGTACTTAATGTTAAGGAGTTCAAGGATATTCTATTTTATTTTACCTTTTTCTTAATATATTATTTTGCAAGAAATTTGGTCATGGTGCATTCAATGTTTTTAGCCATCAACTATGGGATCTTTTATCATATATTAAATTTGGAATGGTGGAAATGTTTCTTAGTCTTGTCTTTTCTTGTAGATCATTGGTTGCTGTGTATCCATTCTAGTGCTGAGC
>NW_015618462.1:0-1185 GCF_001515605.1 Sinocyclocheilus anshuiensis
CAAAACACTCTTGTTTGCCTTTTCATGTTGTTTTTGATTTGTGCGAGACTTCTGTAGGCTAATATTTGTTTGGGTGGGAGTTGTTTAGGTGGAGGAGTTTTGCAGAAGGCCGGTTTAGCTGGTAATGGGGAAGCGTCTCAGTGCCTCACTGGGGCAGTAAATGGACAGACAGAGACTGGCATGGTGGTTGTTCCTGTCTCACCATGGCCTTTGGCATCATTAGCCTCACCACAGGCTTATCTGTAAGCTTACTGTAATCACCAATCAGCTGAACGTATTCCAAAGACACATCCTTTTTATGGCTTATTTGGATATTGATGCTACAAAGTGTCTGTTTTAGTGAATCAAATATACTACATATGTTTGCTTTATGTATTTATGCATGTATGTAGTATTTATTTATCTATGTTTATTGGTACAACATACTGTAGTACAGAGGTGAAACAACTGGGGATGAAAACTATGCATTATTACTAAATTAAGTATGAAATATACATTTACATCAAAACATTGTTAAAAACTGACCAATATATTATTACAGTAAATCATAAAAAAGAAATTAAGCAGTTTCATAGTGCATATATCATGAAATTAAGCAGTTCCATATAGTGCATATATCAGGAATTAAATAAGTCTTTATCAATTAATCATTTTCTCAAATGATTGATTCAAAAACAGTGATAGAAATGCCAAACACTCCTATGTTTTAGTCTGAGACACAGTTTGATTCAATTTTCGTTGAGACCAGAGCTACACAATGTAAATGCTAATATTGTAAGTTTAAAATGGAAGTCAATCAATATTAATTTGTTGTTTATTGAACTGGATAGTATAAAAGCAATATCACTCTCACAATCGTGCTCTTTTTCTTGATACTGTGAGATGTTAATACGTTGAAATCTGTTATAGTTTCTTGTTGTTTTATTATCAAATGTTGTTCCATTAAGGCAATATGACAACTTGGACTTCTAATATTACTAAGTCTCACCTTCGCTCTCCACAGCACTATTTTTGCAAGTAGATTAGTCACCGTGTCATCATCGTCTTGACAAAGTGTGAAAGCAAATAGAGTGTATATTCACACAGGAGCTCAGGAGGGAGCCAGGATGCATCAAATAAACATCCAGCACGGTCGGCACGCAGAATAGCGCTGATTCTCATTGCTCAAGCGTGTTCATTTACCCT
>NW_015618463.1:0-1185 GCF_001515605.1 Sinocyclocheilus anshuiensis
TTTTTTTAGGAGCCGAGAGCCAGCAACAGCAACATGAACAAATAAATACATGTATTAATAATAAACAATTACTTTGCACATGAATACAAAATTAAACATATAATCACAAAGAATCATTTTTATTATTACTTGTTAAATGAATTACGTTATTGTTTTGAGAATTACATATCCATTTATTCAAATCTGTAAACAACACACCTTCATGTGGTGTGCATTTTACACCACTCACGTATATAATCATTTAATCTGCATATGATAGCGTGTATATTTCCAACATGTTCATATGTGCGCGCTTATTAGCTCTGTTGAATTATGCATCATGCAGCATGAAGAGTTCTTGGTAAACATCTGTTCTGGGAGAATCTCAGCAGGGCTCTGATGTGAGCGTGTGTGGTTTGTGTAAATATATGAGTGTGTGTCTAGCCTGCAGCGCTAGTCGTCTCTAGCATACATGTCTTAAATGATTTGACTGCGTGAGGATGCGTGCGATTCAGCTCAGCGGGAACACTGCTTCATGCCAGATAGTGTTTTTTTTTTATAAAATGGGTGATAAAATCTCATAGACTTACATTTAGTCGGTCTGATTCATTACTGCTAACTGGCTCTTTTGAACAGTTAAATTAATGATTCAGCAGTTCAGTCACTATAAATACTTTATACAGTAGTGATTCATTCAAGAATCAGACTTTAATAGATTAATTTATCTATTTCAGAAAGTATAGATATCTGATTCATGAATGAATCACCTATTGGGTCTAATCTTTTCAATGAATCTGTACCGACTGTTCACAGACTCGGCCTAAACGATTCATTTACAGACTGGTTCTTGGTTCAGTGAATTGTTGAGTTGTTAATTCGACTCATTACAAATCTGACATGTACAGAAAAAGATGTAACTGTTCAGTCTAATTTGTATATTAATTCCTCAGACTGGTTTTATAAACTGGCTTAGTTGATTCATTAAAAAAGATCCAATTCTTTAGGATGATTCATTAATTAATCAAACAAACATTACTTATGTTGAATAAAACCAGGCATATCTAGAATTCAATGAACAGGTGATTAACAATTTTATTTATTAGTTTGTTTATTATATTAATGAATCATTAATTTCAATCAGTCAATCAATTGAACCAGTTCACAAACTCAGTTTGAACCATTCATTCACAAATGTTTTTTTTTTTT